>NC_134402.1:50802066-51102066 GCF_038048845.1 Mixophyes fleayi
GGGCAAGGTAAAAATTTATGCAACTGCAAAATTAAAAATATACAATAACAAATAAATTTGAAGACTAATATTAGTTGAACAATAATGGTGGCTCAATGGTTAGTACTTCACAGTGCTGTGGTCCTGAGTGGAGTTTGTGTGTTCTCCCCGTGTTTGCATAGGTTTCCTCTGGGTGCTCCGATTTCCTCCCGCATTTCAAAAACTAGTAGGTTAATTTGCTGCTGACAAAATTAACCCTAGTCTGTGTGTGTTTTTGTGTGTGTTAGGAAATTTAGATTGTAAGCTCCATCAGGGATTGATGTGAGTAACAAATATTCTCCATACAGCTCTGCGGAATTGGTGCCACTATATAAATAAATGATGATGATGATGATGATGAGTGCAATTAACATAGGCAATACTGAATAGAAATAAGTTACTGAACGGTAGGTTGAAGGTAAATAAACAGAATCACAGTTAAGATACTTTCAACGACTCTTAAGCAGGGATAAATACTTGGCTTTAAAGCATAAGAATGAGGCTGTGCACCCGCCCTTATACAAGAGGTTGAGTACTGCACACATGGAGGAAATGGAAAAACGACTATGAATAGCAAGTGTAAATTGTGAACCATAAAATGTGCCTAAAATTAAAGACGATGAGTAGCAATAAGTAGCACTGATGGATATCAATAATGAAAATTGTAGCAACTCTGAAGAATAACAATAATGTAGAAGATAACTTACATTATGAAGAAGACACTGATAATTGGAGGTGTAGTGCCGACAATGGTAATTGTGAACAAGATAATATGGCTGGTAATACACCCACTTCTAGGAGCAACTGGAGATCTATAAAACTCAAAATGCATGTAACATTACTACTTGTGGGATGGGGGCACCAGGTAAGGAGAATCCCTGGATAGTGGGATGTTAGTTAATCCTTGTTGAAGCATGAGCATGAACATCTGAAGTATGCTCATTATGTGCTGACAGCTGTTAGAGAGACACGCAGTATTGCAAGGGTGGAACTACAGCACCCAGCAACACTGGTTATGCAGGTGGATTGAAGGAGTATTAGACAGCTCAACATCTGCTGAAGTTTATGTGCTGGAGGCGTTTGGCATTTGAATCTATGTCCAGTGCAACAGTTATGATATGTGCACAAGGAGACTGTGTTGATCAAGTAAAACCCGTTTATTTTTGCTATGATATGGTCTGGTTCCCAACAGTTTTTTGATATTTGCACTGCACACATCTAGTGTACTCTCCATGTTAATTGTGTTTAAACACCTGAGCATTCAGGGGATCCAGTGGTCGCAAATGCCACACCCATGCCATAGCCAAAGCAGAAGAGGAGGGCAACAGCGAGTGGGGTATCACACAACATTATGACACTCCAAGTAAGTGACCGCACACATGACCAGCAGGGGTTTCACACAACACCAGGAAATCCACCTGGGGATTGCATGGGCACAAGTAAGTGCAATGTAAAGGGACAAAGTTGCCCCTTGAGCACTAAGCACTATTAGGTGTTAAGGATGAGGGGAAGGATAGGGCAATTCAAGGCTGTACCTCTGCCTCAAGTAGGCTGTCATGGCTAAATGGTTCCAGGTATGGTGGGTTGGGTTGCAGAGGTAGACAGGTTTCTCACATATGCATCAGTTCTGGAAACCTGGAAGGCTCTTTAAACACATATCAAAGGCCTGGAGGGATCTCCAATGACACTCTAGCCGGGGTATTGCTAATAGCTGCAGCAGTAACATGGAACAATGTCAAAGAGAGACGACAAAGACCAAGTCTGGACTATCCCTGGATCTGGGCACCCAATGTTCCTCTGGGCTGGATGTGGACTGCTTCTGTTTCTCTGGCAGCTTGCACAGGAACTTTAGAAGCTTAATAACTGGCAGTGACAGACTCCCTTCTGGGATTGGAAGTTCCCTCTTTTAGGCTGGCTGCTAGCTCTACCAATCTGGCAGTTCTGTCTTATAGATTGGCAGCTCTTAGAACTAGACTGGCAGCCATCTCTGTAAGGTTGGCAGCTTTTTCTGCTATAAGTGCACCGTGCTCTGTGAGACTTGCAGCTTTGCCTAAGGAATGGGAGACCTTTATCATCTCCTACAGTCAGTGCAATGTACTCCCTCTGCTTCTTTGTCTGGCTTTATTATAGCATTTGCGATTATTCTCATTTGGCAGGCTCTTTGGCTGTACTTGCACTGGGTTCTGTACTTTCTGCAGCTCCTCAGAGTATGGCGCTGGTCCCAGAAATCTAGTTCCTCCCCTGACACTCATCTGCTCCTTCTTATTCCCAGTTCTGACTCCATAGTCCCCTCTCTTGTCTTGATCTGATGTCATTTCCTGTGGCCAAGTATGCTGAAAACTGTAGCTGGACTGCCCCCACCACTGAATAGTCCTCCACTCTGTCACTCAACCCCTGGGACCTGGACCATAGGTGAGTTCCCAGTCCAGAGTTTACATAAATAACACATAAAAAAACGCAATAAGACAATTATGCAATTTCAGTGCAAAAGAGTAGCTGAAAAATAGCAAAGTGATATGGCATTCAGCAATAATATGCAGTAGGAGAATCAGCAACTTTGAGGATATTGGAAGAATCAGCAATGACAGTAATAAAAACAATTAGGACTCTTTATAGTGAGGCTGTTTTTTTTTATTATTAGAACAATAACAAAGAATTACATTGTGTTATAATCAGTACAGTGGCTCTTCCTCCCCTGCCTCTAAATTACTGGACCCGGAATCGCTAATCAGGTGAATGCTAAGTTTAGGGGCTGAGATTAATTTCATACGAACACTGTTACCTTTAAATTTTTCTGCCTGCGTTTTGTTACTGGAAGGCATTTCAATAATGTGTTCACAATGATTTAATGGACACAACACATTTAGATATTGGTAGATAACATTTAGCCAACTAAGGATTTTGCACTAGTACATGTATGTTCTTCAATGGCAAAAATATTTCAGTTAACAGAAATGAGGTACTTGTAAAGATATAGTTTCATGACGATTTTGTTACTTTACCAAAGATTCAAATTTTTAACAGCATTATTATTTTTTTATTTTGTTTTATAAAACATTGTATTGTGGTGAGATAATGAGAATGTCAAACTGCTTGTGTAATGTCTTTATATGGAACCTTTACAAAACATGACCTAATACTCAGAGCTGGATCACCACAACTTCCACAGAAACTTGGCTATAACACAGGGCAGTGGGAGCTCAGTAAGGTGTGTGAATGAAATGGAACTGCTGACAGGTATAAAAACCACTTGATCAAACTTCTAAACCTACCCAGCAAGGTACCCATATATCAACATTTACATGTTGCATAGGTGTTAGAGACATGAGGTCAGGAGGTTGTAGAGGGAAAGATGGGAGACTTCATTTACCAAGCAAGATGCAGCTATGGTCCTGCCCTGTCCTTTTCTTTGTGCGTATGCCTAGAGTTTTGACAAAGTGCACAGGTTTGTGGGTCAAGCAGCAGCAGTTGTGGAGAAACAGAAGGGAGGTCTTGGTTAATGAAGGTAATCCTTGCATAGTGCAGAATAGGCACAGCGGAGCAGCTATGTTAGCAGAGCAGTGAAATAATAATTTTTAAGTTTGCAGCGGTGATAGTCATCAGAATGACACTGATGCCACCGACGACGACAACACCGACAAAATAAATCCAATTTAAAAAATGACTATATCAACCAAAGGCAGACTTAGCCTAAAAATGACAATGTACAACACCGACCTGCTTATACTAGATCACAAACCCTGGGAAAGACGGCAGTTTGTCTTGATGTCAGATTACACAGCGACTTACACTTCTCTGTGCTTAAAGCGGCAATGCCAGCAGCCAAAGACTTTGCCTGGTAATTTACCAGGCTATACAGTTTTACATTACCTGCGGCTGTGTCCTTTTTTTCCCCCCTCCTGTCAGTTTGATCCCCTTGTGGCTGGCTGACTTTAACAGTGTCCTTTTATGGGTCCATCTGCATTAGCTGTGTGGGTATGTTCCTGGCTGTCTTCTGTCAGCTGGGTGAGATGCGGCGTTGTCCCAAATTGTTCTGCAACATCACAGAATCCGGCTTCAGATGGCTGTGTGATAAAAACAGAATATTGCCTAGTTAATACAGGCAATATTGATTTAACATTACAACAATCTTGCTCTTGCAGTTGAGGAATGGCAACTTATTGCTCAAGATTTTAAAACACTTTGGAATTTCCCAAATTGTGGCGGCGCCATCTATAGAAAACATGTGAGAATTATGCTACCCTCAAAAGTGGATCCTATTAGTACAACTACAAAGGATTCATCAGCATTTTTCTGATGGCCATAGTAGATGCCAAATATGAAATTCTATTCGTAGACTTGGTAAAAGTGGAAAATGGTAACGTGTCAGATGGTGGGCCTGACAGGATGGACTGCCTATGCCACCGTGTCTGTTGTGTTGCTGGGGACCGGATGGGGTTGCCTTGCCACCAACCTCTTTTCTTTATCCCGAATGCGCTCTCTAACCGCAGTAGGAAGAGCTTAAACTGCTTCCACCACTGGACTCCTTTGCGGCGTCCAGAAGCATGTCCTTCTGGGTAACTTTCTATCTAGTGTACCCCTTTGCTGGTACACCGGGGCTGGTACTCCTGTCCTCTTGCCTCCAGATCAGGGTTGTTGTGGAAGGTTCCCCCTGGCCGATCACACTGGCCAGAGCCGCAGGTATTAGGCAAAACATTGTTACTGGCAAACTGAAATGTACATTCGTATTGTATGTTATATTGAGTAACTTTCATTGCCAGCGACATGGAAAATAAATATTTTAAGCATTAACAATGTTGTATGTTTACTTACCATGCCACTGGTCAGTATGTCTTCTGATTGTTGGAGATGAACTGCTCTCCATCTCCATGTTGCAGGTAGACTGTCTTGCAATTTCTTCATCACAGGTGAAACGCCGGAGGTTTAAAGAGCCAAGCCAATCAATCCAAGGTAGATTGTAATTTGATTATGAGAATGCTGCACCAGCACAACTACGATTGTCAAAAGAAGAAATCCCAAAAAGTCCATCACCGAAAGGAACTAATTATGCAGAAGCTCCTACATCTGTGAAATAAAAAACTTGGTAAAAAAGAACCAAGTTCCAGATTCAAAGAAGGTGGTCCGACCTAAAGAACAAAGGATCAAAGAAGACTGAACAGAACTCATGTGAACTTTTGAAAAAGTGAGTATTAAAAGCGGTTATTAAAACTTTGCAAAACGAGTTAGTAAACGGTGTTAGAAATTAATGGGAACAATAACAATTAGTAAAACTTTGACATCCATTTACAGATCGAAAAATGCGCGATGAAATGTGCTGCTTAGTTACACAGAAAAAAAAGACGGAAGAAGATGCTGGAGCGACTATAAAAAAAAAGAAATCAGTGACATAGAAATTTCGGAAATAAAAGAGGAACCGAAAGAAAGTAATTAAACATCATTAAAAAGGTTAAAAAAACGTAAGTTGTACCCTGTACCATTATATTAAAAGACAGTGTCTATATTTCAGTTGATATGGACCAGCTCGGCAGCATGCCTGGCCAGACCCAGGAGGGACATCAGCATAAAGTGACTTCAAGCAGTGTCCAAGGTGAGCAAATGGTAGTAGTCCCACTGGTAAAAACGATGTTGTGTTCTGTTTCTTTTTAAACATAATTAAAATAATTGTCCTTTCCTTATTTAGATACCGTAGATATCATAATTTCTGACGAAAGTTCGGAAGGAAAGAAGTCGGGCCGAAGCACAAATATTTCTATAACTTCCGGTGATGGTGTGGCCAAGAAAATGGAAAAGCTGAACGAAAATGAGGGCTAACATCAATGATGTGAAGAAAAACTTCCACAAACCTGAGAAAAATTACCTGGGGGTATATATATTTACTAAACTGCGGGTTTAAAAAAAGTGGAGATGTTGCCTACAGCAACCAATCAGATTCTAGCTGTAATTTATTTAGTGCATTCTACAAAATGACAGCTAGAATCTGATTGGTTGCTATAGGCAGCATCTCCACTTTTTCAAACCTGCAGCTTAGTAAATCTAGCACTTGGACTTGAGAAAGTAATTGATTTTTTACAGCATCATCGGGTCTGGCAAGTAGGAACTGTGGTCCACTTATACATCGATATCACTGCATAAACAAAGAGTGACTTTCCTCTTTCATCTGGGAACAGTGTCAACTGGAATGTGGATCCTCATGGTTAAGTCCTGATAAGGAGTTTATTCCTGGAGCTGGGCAGACATCAATACAAGGTCATCCTCTTTATCAGCCTTATCTCTGGGACTGGTGATATCGCTCTATACAATCTTTGTTCCCTTATTGAGGCAAGTGACATCTATATTTTTTGGACGGAGCTCTGTACTAGCAGCATCATAATGACATTTAAATTCAAATAAGAAGCAAATATAGATTATTTCTATACAATACCTTCAATTAAGTGAACTGGCCACTCACTTTGAAAAACCTATCTGATTATTATCATGAGCAGCATTGGGTTGTGAATTGAGCACCTACTGGAGGTTTTGTGTTGCAGTGTCTATATTACAGAAAATCAGAACTGCTTGCTGTGTTGATAAGAGACCCGTGGTTGATGCACATTGCATTTTTTATATAGACTTATTTTCAGTCATTCATATGATTCTGTTAAACATGTTTCATTGATGGTGGTTATTTTATTTGAGTATTGTATAACCGATTTATGTTTTATATTTAATAGAATATATTTATTTTAAAATAACAAACACACTCCGTTCATCTTCAGTTGGGTATAATTTTAAACATTTTCAATTATACTGTATATATGAAGTTAGTCTTCTAGTGCCCTTTTATTTAGTTTATTTTTATGAGAAAGTAATGTTTGAAGCCTGTAGCCAAATTAACCATTAAAATAATCATAATTACTACGGAACTTTACAATATTTTATTTAGTAGATTAATATTAAGATGTTCTGCAATGTCTGCAATTGTATTTGGGAGTGTTTCCATCCAGTTTAAATAAATGTAAATATTTTTTACAAATAAATTATATTGTCTGTTTAATTTTCTGGTTTATTGGATGCACTTGCTTGATAGGCATGCCTGAAATAAAGGCAAAACCAGTGAATATTTTCTTTGGTACAGACACAAGGTGCACGCAGGTGTCCATAATGGGTGCTGTTATAAAAGTAGACATATGTTAAGAAAATAAAGTACACATAGATGTATTCATGGGCATAATAGGTAAAATTAGAAAAGTAGACATATCAATACTGAGATATATATATATATATATATATATATATATATATTCCTACTCTGCCATTATATTTTTAAAAAAGTGTAAATGCACAGAGGTATAGGAAAAACATGTAGTAACGTTAATATAATAATACAGAATTAAAGAGATGGACACATGTCATACCAGTTAATACATGGTACTTAAATGAGAATATGTATTTTCACATGTGTTAACAATGCATGCTGCATACACTTGCATATAGCAACACATAAATAACATATGGATTATATAAAACAGGTCTATTATTGCTTCTCCATTAAAAGAACACTTTTCCCGTTTTCATGACGCTTTGACACCGCACCACATGGGAGACGTAGAGGCAACATCATAAATTTAAATATACACGCCCAGAAAGGCGTCGCTGTTAGAGAATCTATAGGCAGTTTGTCAGGCAATTGATTGTGAGTATGTACACACTGCAGTATTGGAACCACGTCGTTCCATCGATGAACAAGAGTTTTAGTCCAGTTTAGAAATCACATGAAACAATATTATGTGCTTTGTAACGATTCTTGTTCATCGTTGGAGCGCACACACTAATGTGATGTTGGGCTGAACACTCGATTATCGGATGATTGGCCCGGTAATCAGCTGAAAAAACCACTGTGTGTACTCAGCCTTAGCAACTATAACTGAACCTGACAGACAGGGTAACAAATAGGACAGGATACTCAAGAGACAAGACAGAGAGGACTGAGAGGGAGGCTGACTGGTTAAACAAAGCAACAGACTAAGACAAGAAAGCCACAGAAGTGCACTGTTTAGGATTAAACTACAGCCTAGCAAGTTAAAATCAAATGAATCAAAGTAGGAATGATATAGGGAGAATATACAAAATGTTTCACCAGCCCCTGTGTACCAGCAGGCAGGTAATCTAACTATACCCTAATACAATATTGTATTTTAAATAAAGTGTAACTTCTACATCATACTGAACAAACTAAAGTATACTGGACAGTTGTCTTGACAAAGAAAATGTATTATATGCAATATAATATGTATAAATATTTTATTAAATCAAATAACCTATAATGCCCTAGTTATAATAATAGCATTGTTCTTTAGACAAATCTGTCATACTGCAGATTGCAATATTTTACTGTAAATGCTGTACACAAATGAACATATCCAATTGAAGTCATTTACGATAAGCAAAATGACTGATCCATAAGGCAAGATGACTTGCTGAACAAGACCTCACTGCTCCTTCAAAACCCGCAAGGATCTGGTATTATTATTATCGTAGATTTGTAAGGCACCACAGTGCTCCGCAGTGCTGTACAGTAGGGAAGACAAGGACATACATTAAACAGGACATACTTAAAACAGGAACAGACAAGGCAGACAAAATGAATGGAGACATGAATACAAAGGGTATGGAGGACCCTGCTCATTAGAGAGTTTACATTCTAAAGGGAACAGTGCACAGCTGAAACAAAAGGAGCGAGTGAGGCTCAGAGTGGAGATTGGGATAGATGTGAGGGTGCATTAGTGTGAATAGTGTTATCGAGGATAAGGTCACCTCTAAATAAAAAAGATGGGTTTTCAAAAAGCATCTAAAGATTTGAAGGCTGTGGGAAAGTCTGATTGAGCGTGGTAGGGAATTCCATAAGTGGAGAGCAGCACAGGAGAAGTCATGTAGGCGGGAGTGAGAAGTGGTTATCAGAGATGAGACAAGGCACAAGTCAGAGGTAGATCTAAGAGGGCAGAAGGGAGAGTATTTTGATGTGAGATTTGAGATGTATGAAGGGGTGTTGTTGTTAAGGGCTTTGTAAGTAAGGCTGAGTAATTTGAATTTGATTCTGGAGGACATAGGGAGCCAGTGTAGGGATTTGCAAAGTGGTGCAGCAGATGTGGAGCGGTGAGAGAGGAAGATCAGTCTTGCAACAGCATTTAGGATGTATTGAAGTGTGGATATATGGGTGTCAGGAATGCCAGATAGCAGGAGGTTGCAAAAGTCAAGACAGGAGAGGATGAGAGAATGCATAAGAGTTTTGGTAGCATGTTGAGTAAGAAAAGGACGTATTCTGGCAATATTTTTAAAGGTGGAGTCGACAGGACTGGGAGAGAGTCTGGATGTGAGGAATAAAGCAGAGGGCGGAGTCAAGTGCGACACCAAGATAGCGGGCTTGGGAGACTGAGGAAATTGTGGTGTTATTGACAGTGAGGGAGATTTAAGGGCAGGTGGTGACTCTGGCAGGAGGAAAGACAATAAAATAAGTTCTTTTTTGGACATGTTGAGCTTTAGGTAGCGTTGGGACATCCATGTCGAGATAGCAGAAAGACAGTTGGTTACACGAGATAGTATAGAAGGAGAGCGGTCAGGGAAAGAGATATAGATTTGAGTGTCATCAGCGTAGAGGTGGTATTGGAGGCCGAATGAGCGAATTAGTGCCCCAAGAGAAGAGGTGTACAATGAAAAAAGTAAAGGGCCAAGATTAGAGTCTTGTAGAATCCTAACAGATAGTGGTAGTGGAGGGGAGGATGTGCCAGAGTTAGAAACACTAAAGGAGCGGTTCGATAGGTAGGAAGTGAGCCAGGAAAGGACTGTGTCACGAAGGCCAATGGAGTGAAGGGTATGTAGGAGAAGAGGGTGATGAACAGTATCAAAAGCAGCAGAGAGGTCTAGGAGAATGAGTATGGAGAAACCGCCCTTAGATTTTGCAGTAAATAGATCATTGGTCACTTTTGTGAGAGCAGTTTAAGTGGAATGTTGGGGGCGGAAGCCTGTTTGCAGAGAGTCGAAAATGGAATGAGAGGAGAGAAAGTGAGACAGGCGTTTATACACTAATCGGTCAAGTAGTTTGGAGGCAAAGAGGCGAGAAATAGAGCGGTAGTTGGAGAGAGAGGCTGGATCGAGAGATGGTTTCTTTAGAATAGGTGAGATGAGCGCATGTTTAAAGGAGGATGGAAATGTGACAGGTTGAAGAGGTGAGGTTGAGGTGGGTATGCAGTGGAGGAGAAGTAGAATCCTATGAAGGATGCTGCAGTAGCAGGGAGCCTGACAGGGAGGAGTTGGGTGGAGTGACGGTTTCCTTCCTAGTAAGCTTATATTTGCTCCAATGCATCTGATTTGGCTGAGTGAGATTTGCATAAACTATTTAATTTTGTGAAGCAAGCTTATTAAAATTAGATAAAAATGTGTAGAGGGTGCATATTCAGGGGTGTTTGTTGACAACACACCTGTAAAGTACTTGAATTTTGCACATGCTCAGAACTGGTTTTATCCTGTACTTTTAATGGTTGCATTTCAGCTGGAAAGTCGATTCCTAGAAGCACTGAGCAATGTAGTGATAAATTTCCCAAATCCCAACTGACCCCAGCACTAGACAGCCTCGGCTGGTTTTCTCCATAACAGTAGGACCATTTAATTTTGCACCCTTATTCAAAGACTCGTTCTCAGAAGGCTTCATTAATAATTGGCTGGAATGAATGTAATACAAAGCTCTATACATAGGGGACACTAACAGATACCACTTTAGAACAACAAAGACTTGCCCAATTTGTAAATGTCTTCAACTCTCATTTTGTAAACTGCAACCAAAAACCTGAATCTGATCAGACCTTAGCTTATTGTGAGCCACAAGTTGTTACTCAAACTATCTTGCCCTCTTATAGGCCCACACATTTTTTCCTACAAACTTTGATGAATAAGGTGGCAATAAGCGTAGTCTATGCTTTTGCTAATGAGTATAGTCTATAGGTCCGCCAATGAGCATAGTCTATGGTTCCGCCAATGAGCATAGTCTATGGTTACACCAATGAGCATAGTCTATGGTTCTGCCAATTAGCATAATCTATGCTTCTGCTAATGAGCATAGTCTATGGTTCCGTCAATGAGCATAGTCTATGGTTCCGCCAATGAGCATAGTCTATGATTCTGCCAATGAGCAAAGTCTATGGTTCTGCCAATCAGCATAGTCTATAGAGTTAAAGCAGAGTCTGGTTGGAACATGAAGATCTTTATTCACAAACTTTTAATTTAATCTATATGTTGCAGGATTTATAGCTATATGAACTAAGGTTTATCTACTATTTCTACCACTCATTGCAGAAGTCACATTTTTAAGACATTTAAGAGGAGGTACTATACAGAAATAAAATTCATATTCTTAGTAATTATTGAGCTGTAGTCATTTAGCAGAGGATATTGGTGCACTGTATATTATTTCAGGTGTTAATATTTCCTTTCATGAATATGTAATAGAAGGGACTGTTTCCAAGAAAACTATATGTAACTACCAGAAATACATGCAGTCTTTGGCTTACAGATCACTGTGTGGTTTTCTGGAATGTCTGTCTAACATTCAGCTATTAACACCAAGTAATAAGAGCAACTTGATGGGTTTCCCTTGTTCCTGTACTGAAAGGTTCTTTAATAGAACTGTGCTTATGTAGCAGTAAATTAAACTATATTATTTAATGGCAGTGAAGCTACATAACCTCCGCTCTGCTCTTTGTTGAGTAATATGCTATTTGCTGTCAGTTTCTATTTAAAGAACAGCCTGCTAATTATGATACATAGATAAATACTGGACACACAAGGTTAAAATGAGACACATGATTGCTTGCACTTTCAGAATACAGCATTTCTATGCAGTGGGAGTGCTTATCACAAAGAGCAAATATTTGCCTATAGCCTTGTTGCATAAAACTTTATACAATTTATTATTCCTTAGTCGTCTTTGCTGACAGCAGAAAGAAAATATAGAACGACCCATCATAGAATTGAAAATCAAATTGTTAATAGTTTATTAAAGCAAAAAAATAATAATAAACATAAATATATATATATATATATATATATATATATATATATATATAATTTAATATCACAAATAAAAAATATATATAAATTAGACGATGCTATAAAGTCCTATACTGTTGTAATAAGACATAATTGTAAAGTACAAAGTTTACATCAAAGTTGATTAATATTGTGTTTCAAATTGGGATCTATAATAATGACCACATTCAGAATGTATTATGTTGCTGCAAGAAATAAACTATTTTTTCACATAGTAAAAAATGAAATATAAATATGATTATTTTTATTTATTTTGTCATGTCTTCTGTGAAAGTAAGAGGTTTATAAATAAGTATATACAGTACATAAACAGTAATAACATGAAATAAAAATGAAGTACAATATAATCATAAGAGGCCAATTAAACAATGTATCTTATTCTTCCCAGCTTTCCTGCAGCATTATGTAGTAATTCTGAACAATAAAAGGGAGCAAAATTTTCAAAACTGTTCCGTGAAATATTTGCCTGATTCCACATGTAGCGAAATTTCACATATTTACTTGGTGGAATATATCTATAAATGTTCCCGATCCTACGATAAACTTACTACACAGCAAAATGAAGTGAACATCAACCTCCCAGCCCTATTTATAGACAATAAATTCCATAAAATGCAAATTTAAAAATACAGTTTGGAATGTCATTCCACAGAATGGCGAAGCAAAAATCAGATCGCAAAGATTGTACTTTGCACTTCTGCAAAAACACCAATTCCACCATGAAACTCGATTCATGCAAAATTTCAACACAATTTTGATTGCTGGCCATAGCAATATTACTAAAGGTTTAAGGCGATTGCTGTTACAAGCTTCCACGGGGGCGGCTCCCCTGTCTCTTAGAACCACGTCTCGGCTGGTGCTCTAGCAGCTGAGACGTCACTTCAGCCCCATCATCCTGGCTGTCACCAGGGCAACAGACTGGACGCTCTGTAGTGTACCGCCAGCAAATCAGACACAGGGCGTGTGCGCATTGGCCTCACAGTGATTTAAGCCTCCTGTGGCTGATTAGATTGGCCTTTTGCCTTAACGTTTGATGGGTGGCTGTGACTATGTAAGGCAGGGAGAGCTTAGCCCCCTGCTGGTTATAGTGCTTGTGTGATCCACTAGCTGACTTGCTCCAAGTGCTGTGGACACTCTGTCCGTTTGATTCTGATTCTCTATTGTGACCCCTGGCTTGTTTCTGGACTCTGCTTGAACTCTGATTGCCCTGACCTCTGGCTTTGTTACTGGATATCCTTGCTCACTGCCAGCCCTAACCCTTTGGACTGTCCCTGATATCTTCTGCTTGCTACGGACCCCTGAACCCAGACTGCACCTGACAAACTACTCCTGTTCGTGGTTACCGCTTCCTACCTATCGGCTGCGGGATTGCATATAAGCTTCTGCTACGCTAGGAGTTAAGACCTGGGGGCATCCAAGTACCTGTGAGCGCAACAAGGTCTATGGGAAAGGCAGCTGCTATAGGCAAAGACCTCTGTTCATCAGTTCTAGAAGTTTATGTCAATAGCCGTAACAATTGGCTTGTTATTGTGACTTTTGCGACAGTCTGATCCGAATTAAGAAAATGCAGTTTTATTTCTAATGGTAATTACTACAGTTGTCCTTTCACTGTTTGTTTAAACATTTTACTGCTAAGGTTTGTTTGGGGGGGGGGGGGTTTATTGAGGGCTTGATTGAACAACTCTGATCACATGTGTCTGTTAAGCAGATATATTCATAGTAGAATGGCTGAAAAAGCCAGTGATGGCTGCTTAGTTAGTGTGTATAGATACAAGTGGGAAACAAAAATTTAAACAGCATAATTCTGAGTTATACAGGAGTTACACAGGAGGAAACAGGATAAGAACATTCTGCCTATTAACACAGCTTCACAAGGACTACAGTCAGTATTCACCTGAAACTCCATATTCTACCTCTGATCTTTTCAACTCACCCTGGCTACAAGCTACATGCAACATGAGGACTGTTTTGGACTCTGATCTCATTTTCCTCTCATCTCATGAAAGGTTTTTTTATTTATCAGTTTGTTTTCAATGCAAAATCCACTCTGTTTAATCTGCCTGCTGTACTACTTGCTCAACCACTCCCTACCCATGCTACGGTTATTTCAGTCCCCTTTCTCAGCACTATACTTCAATTCTATTTAAGCTTTGTCTCCCTTTACAAGTAGGAAGAAATGATACTGTCTTTCAACCAATCTCCTCTCTAATGAGTCTACAAAATCTCAGCTACTCAATTACCTGCTCTTTATTACTCTCCATTCAACACTTCCACCCACACCCCCAAATGGCTCCCCACATCATTACTTTATACTATCCAGACATCCAGGAATACACTACATTTGCTGCAGCCTAGCTCTGCACTACTTATCTGATTACACTAGGACATTGCAATTAGGCAATTCCTTTAATTCCTCATTTTTGCTATTTGACTCATAGTCCCAATGCTTGCCAAAATATTTTTCTTTATCTCTTTTCATGGCATTATCTTTAGGACTATATCATCCCTCGCCCATCCTGCAACACACACCTCTGCCCACATTGCCCCTTCATTACTTCACTCACCTCTAGTGAACACTCATGAACTCTTTTGCTATTTAAATTTAATAACTTTAACAGCCTCACCCTGCCGCCAGAAACTAAAAGGACACACATCTTACAATAATCTTTCCTACCTTTCTTCCTCCCTGCTTCTATTAGCTGGTGATATATCACCTAATCCAGGTCCCCCTCACTTCTCCCAAACACATATATCTAAACACTACAGAAATCGGGCAAACCTCAAACACATAACCTGTCTCCCCTCTCTTCCAAAGTCAATTAAATGTGCCCTTTGGAATGCATGCTCTGTTTGTAACAAACTTACCTCCGTACATGATCTCTTCCTCTCATACAACCTCAACTTTCTAGCAATAACAGAAACATGGCTCACGCATTCAGACACTGCCTCACCTGCAGCCCTTTCACATGGTGGTCTCCATTTCACCCACACCCCCAGACCAGGAGGCAGACAAGGAGGGGGGGGGGTTGGACTACTTCTCTCCCCTCAGTGCACATTCAGAGTTTTACCAAGTGTCCCATCACTCACATTCACATCTTTTGAAGTACATGCTGTTAGGATTTTTAACCCATTCTCTATGCGTGTTGCTGTCATCTATCGCCCCCCCCCCCTGGTCCACACCAACAATTTATTGAACACTTCTCTGCATGGCTCCCTCACTTCTTATCTACTGATATCCCCACCATCATCATGGGTGATTTCAACATCCCTATTTCTAATCCACGTTCCAATGCTGCTTCCAAACTACTCTCTCTAACCTCCTCACTTGACCTCTCCCAGTGGATTGAATCTGCTACTCATCAGGATGGCCACTGTCTAGACTATGCTCAGTTTCTAATTTCCTAAACACTCCTTTCCCCCTGTCGGATCATCACCTTATTAGCTACTCGCTCACCCCCAGTTCTTTACCATCCCTAGTGTCAAACTCTTCCAAGCCTCCACGTACCCGCAGGAATATCAACGCTATTGATTTTCAACAGTTTTCCACCTCTCTCCAACACCTTCTCTCCCCAATTTCTACATTCTCCTCCCCTGATCGGGCAGTACCCCATTTTCATCAAACCCTAGCAACTGCCCTGGATCAAGTGGCTCCAGCAACACTACATACTTCGCGTAGAATTCGTTGCCAACCATGGCACACTACAGTAACACGAACTCTACAAAAACTTTCTCGTAAAGCAGAACGTCACTGGCGTAAATCTTGTGCCTCTAATGATTTCATCACATATACTGATATCTACCACTCCTACAGAAATGCTCTGGACACTGCTAAACAAGCATACTACCGATCTCTCATCTATGCTCAGGCTTCTAACCCCAAATGCCTCTTTAACACATTTAACTCTCTTCTGAATCCTCCTGCCCCAAATCCTGCAACTAACATCAGTGCACAGGATCTTGCTTCCTATTTCAAGGACAAAATTGATAAGATCAGGCTTGAAATGGTATCTCCCTTGACAAGCAATCTGCTCAATTCCTTTGTAGCACCCTCTGACACTCCCTCTTCATTTGATCCCACAAATTAAGAGGAAGTTTCTACTCTCTTCTCATCTTCCTACTCTACCTCCTGTCCTCTTGATCCCATTCCCTCACAAATGGGTATGTCCCTGTCTCCTGTGCTCATTCCCCCTCTAACTAAAATCTGTAATCTATCTCTTTCAACTGGTATTTTTCCATCTATATTCAAGCATGCAGGGATTACTCCCATTTTAAAAAAACAGAATTCTGACCCTGACTCTCTCATAAATTACCGCCCCATCTCCCAGCTCCCATGCCCCTCCAAGCTTCTTGAGAGAATTGCCTACACACGCCTCACACACTTTCTTACAGCAAACAACCTTCCTGCCTGACATTTCTATTTCTGTCGATAACATGACAATAAATCCCACCCCGCAAGCTCGTTGCCTAGGTGTAATCCTTGATTCACAACTGTCGTTTATTCCCCACATCAACTCTATATCTAAATCATGTTACATACACCTAAAGAACATTTCCAGAATACGCACATATTTTACACAAGACACCGCAAAAACATTAATTCATGCACTCATCATCTCCCGCATAGACTATTGCAATTCCCTCCTTACCGGTCTTCCCAAAGTCAGACTTGAACCCCTACAATCTATTTTGCACGCAGCGGCTAGACTGATTTTCCTTACAAACCGTTATTTCTCTGCTGAGCCACTCTGTCAGTCTCTACATTGGCTGCCTGTATTTCAACGAATCCAATATAAAATTCTTCTACTAACATACAAGGCCATCAACAAAATTGCACCGACATACATTTCCTCACTTGTCTCGAAATATCTCCCTATTCGACACCTCCGTTCTGCACAAGATCTACGTCTCTCCTCCACTCTCATCACATCCTCCCATTCTCGGTTACAGGATTTTTTCCGGGCTGCACCTACTTTGTGGAATTCCCTCCCACGCACAGTAAGACTTTCCTCTAGTCTTCAAACCTTCAAGTGTTCACTGAAAACCCACCTCTTCAGACAAGGTTATGATATTCCTCAACCATCATCTTAATTTCCCTTGATTACCCTATTACCATCCTCTTCACTGCTAACGCAAGACAACAACCTTCTGACCAACATTGCAACACACACAGCCCACTCAGTACTTTTACCTTTGCAGTCTGGCTGGTCCATTGTGCAATATGATCTAGCACATGCCCTTGTGTTTCAAACTCCCATTGTCCTATAGATTGTAAGCTTTCGAGCAGGGTTCTCTTACCTCTCTGTCTGTATGTATTACCCAGTATTGTCTTATTAATGTTTGTTCCCAATTGTAAAGCGCTACAGAATTTGCTGGCGCTATATAAATAAATGATGATGATGATGATGTTTATGTCAATAGCCGTAACAATTGGCTTGTTATTGTGTCGTGTGGACCCAAAGACAAACAAGTTACTTGATAATGATGCAAACTAAAATCCGGTGGGAAGATGACCACAATAGGCCTCCATGCTGTCTTGAAATGTTTCACCTGCTTGGACTGAGTGCAGAGCCTGTACGAAGTTACGTCCTTTATGACAAGTTTACTGTTCTAGGACTTTCAAATTTGTAAAAATTACATGGTAAGATATCAGGAGAACTGGCCATTACAGAGGCATGAACATTGGGGTCCCAGACACCAGATCCTGCTGTTCTTCCAGTTGGTGGCAGAGAGATAATGATGCTATAATTTAGGAGCAGGGTACATTATATTTTAGTTTTACAAGTGCCCCATTGCAAGAATATGTATTCACATTAATTAAAAGACACAATTAACCAAAATAATTTAAGCTTGTACACTTTTATATAATGTCATTTCACAGGTCACTATTCTTATCGATTAAATATTCTACTTTTCTACTTTACAAAGTCTTTGTATGCTATTTTTAGTTTTATGTGCCAGGCTTACAAATATATATAAAAAAGGATAAATAATAATAGTACACAGTTGTCACGACATTGGAACAAGATCCAATCCTTTTATCTGTATCAGATTACAGGGATATACTAAATAGTCAAGGGCGCGTCGACATCAAGAGTCGTCGTTGCACCGTGGCACCAACAATTCAAACGGCTGGAGGGGAGCCGAAATTTGGTTTCCCTTCTCGGCCGCTGATTGCCCAACAGTGGAGAGGGAGCCCTGATTGGCTCACCTGCCCACTGCTGCCAGGACCTGTCGGGGAGATGAGAATGGACTAACCTGCATCGGATCAACGAACAGGTAAGGCCAGACTTCCTTTCTTCTCTTCTATCTTCCAGCTTCATCTTCTCTCTTCTATTTTCACCCTCTTCCAAGGCACGCCAGTGGGGCACTTTCTCACATACGCACAGTATTACTGGCATTATAGTGGATTGAGCTCACCAATGGCTTCATGTGGTATTGCACACTAGTTTTATTTCACATTTAGCCAGATATTTTTCTCTAAAAAGATTTATTTGATTTGTCCAAATCCCCTGAATGGCAATATCATTATAACAACTGCACATGTTATGGAACGATACAGAACACGTAAGGATTACAAAAATTTGCATAAATGAGCATTGGTCAGTGTGTGCTATGGTTGTCATTTAGCTGGATGGGGATATCCCAGGGATTCACCTATCTCCCTTCTGCCAGGCACAGCAGTAAAACATCACCCTGCTTTTGGTGGGCACACAAAAGTGAACAGACTCTGGTTGGAACCAGGTGGTAGCAATATCCTTACAGTCCATTCCCTTTCCTGAACATTGCTGAATCTGGCCAGCCCAGTTCAATCCGTAACCTCCAACTAGCCCTGCCAAGCAAAGAGAATCACATCTGTCCTAGGCACAATCTTTTTAAACACCTCCGTATTCCACAGTCCTGGGGGAGGGGGGGGGTAAGGTACATAAGAGAACACCCTCCTTCTGTGGGGTCAGCCAGTATTGGCTGACCCCTATGTTTTGGAGACGTTAACAGGTGGTAGAATTGCCCAGCATGTTCCTGGCCTCCCTGCTGTTTCAGTTCCGGAGATTCTGTGTTGGAGCCTGACTGAACAATAGAGTCATCACATGGCACACAATAGAAATTAATCATACATGATGAGCTTCTGTCCCAAACTAGGTCTATGGATACCCTTTAGTGTCCTTTTTCCTTCAAATCCTTACTGTAAATTACCCAGGCTTCCGGCTAGACATAGCAGATCACAAATGCTCAAAGTCCCTTCAATTATACGGTGAGTGTTCAGTATCTGCAAGGGGGGATTAACGATTTTTAGATCTATTATACAAAACCCAGACTGACCATATTCTCCTTGGTATGACAGAGTAACAGTGCAGGGCTATCACATACAAATAATACGTGGTGCAATCAAAAACATTTTGGATCTTCCTGCAGAGAGGGGTCCCCAGTGGGTATAAACTTTATTTGATAGTGCCGGGTACCCTGCTTTTCTCACAGCAGTATTTGTGGACAGCATGGTGGCTTAGTGGTTAGCACTTCTGCCTCACAGCACTGGGGTCATGAGCTCAATTCTCGACCATGGCCTTATCTCTGTGAAGTTTGTATGTTCTCCCTGTGTTTGCGTGGGTTTCTTCCGGGCGCTACGGTTTCCTCCCACACTCCAAAAACATACTGGTAGGTTAATTGGCTGCTATCAAAATTGATCCTTGTCTCTCTGTGTGTGTTAGGGAATTTAGACTGTAAGCTCCAATGGGACAGGGACTGATGTGAGTGAGTTCTCTGTACAGCACTACAGAATTAGTGGCGCTATATAAATAACTGATGATGACGAATGTAGCGCAGCTATCTCTCTTATTAACTTTGTTTATTCTAAAATTAGACATTTTAAGATTTATTTGCTATTCATGAATACTATGAATGCTGTTTGTTAACAGTTTACCTTTCACATGCTCCACATTGTTAAACATGACATCATTTGGGAAAATGCTTACATTTGTCCACTAGGGGCACTATAAGCACATTGTAAAACTGATTCACAGGTATGCTTAGTTCACTATTTGTATTTATGTCTCGTTTTTACCAAGACAGACTCATGTATTATAACTGGAACGTTTATACCTAGAACTCATATATTCCCAGTAGGCACACTGCAGTTTAATTAACAGTATTAGACTAAAAGTAGAGAGCAGAGTAACTTATAACTTGCAAGGTTTGGGCTTCATGGCTCAGACTTGTTTTTCCAGCACATCAGACGCTCACTCAGATTGAGATCTGCGGAATTTGGAAGCTAAGTCAACACCTTGAACTGTTTGTCATGTTCCTCAAACCATTCCTAAATTTTTGAAGTGTGGCAGGGCACTTTATCCTGCTGAAGGAGGCCACTGCCATCAGGGAATACTGCTACCATGAAGGGGTGTACTTGGTCTGCAGAAAAGTTTAGATAGCTAATACTTGTCAAAGTAACATCCACATGAATGCCAGGACCCAAAATCCTGGCAGCAGCAGCCCCCAGAGCAGCCTGAATGCAGGGTGCGGAAAACATTCCTTAGAAATTCTGGATCATGGTTGGTAGACTGTGGCTATAAAGAGATGCACATGGTCAGCAGCAATACTCAGATAGGCTGTGGCATTTAAGCAATGCTCAATTGGTATTAAAGGTCTTAATGTGTGCCAAGAAAATATTCCCCACATGACTACACCACCACCAGCCTGCACCATTAACAGAAGCCAGGATGGACCCTTGGAACCATGTTGTCTATGCCAAATTCTAAACCTGCGTGCCCCAGCAGAACTCGAGATTTGTCAGACCAGGCAATGTTTTTTCAATCTTCAACTGTTCAGTTTTGGTGAGCCTGTGCCCACTGTATCTCAGTTTCCTGTTTTTAGCTGACAGGACCGTGGTCTTCTGCTATTGTAGCCCATGCACTTCAAGGACTGATCTGCTGTGCATTCAGAGCTCTTCTGCATACCACTGTTATAACACATGGTTATTTTAGTTACTGTCACATTCCAGTTAGCTTCAACTAGTTTGGCCCACACAACTGCTTCTCCTTGGATTGTTTTTTGTCTGTAAAATGTAGAGGCTGTTGTGCATGAAAATCCCAGGAAATCAGCAGTGTCTGAGACACTCAAACCACCCCATCTGTCATCAACAATCATTCCAAAGTCAAAGTCATTTATATCACATTTTTTCCTGATGCTGGTGCTTGGTCTGAACAAAAATATAACCTCTTGACTATGTCTGCATTCGTTGCTGCCACATGACTGGCTGATTAGATATTCTTAGTAAAGTGCAGGTGTACAGGTGTACCTAATGAGTGGCCACTGACACCCTGTTCACACTGGCTGAAAAACCTGGGTTATTGCCGGGGCAAGCCCTGAGGGCCCGGGTCTAGGCTCAGTGAAAACGGGTATCCTGCGTCTACCCTGGTCGGATGACCTGGGAATTAGACCCAGCTCTGTTGCAGGGCTATTCCCGGGTCTGACCCGAGTAGATTCCAGTCTGAATGGTGAGACCTGGGTTTTTCAACCCGGGTCTCACCGACAAGTGTAAAAAAGTAAAAAAAATAAAATAATAAAAAAAATATGATAGGTAGTATTTCCTCACACTAATGTACAGCTACAGGAGGAGATTATGTCACTTCAAATGGGGAGGGTGAAAATTATGCTTTTAAAGTGGCAATAGCAGACCATACACCTGTATAATGTAATCCAGGCGTAGGGTCCGCTATTGCCGCTTTAAAAGCATAGTTTTCACCCTCCCCATTAGAAGTGACGTAATCTCCTCCTGTAACTACCGGACATCAGTGTGAGGAAATGCTACCTATCTATTAAATGATAAGTCAATATTTTGTCATTCTTTTTTATTATTATTTTTTTTGCAGACCCGGGTTCAGTGTGAACTCGGTTGACCCGGGAATTTGCCAGGGTGGGAGGCTCTCTCACCCGGCAATATCAAAGGATCATATATCCGGGATATTGCCAGGTTGGCAATGTGAAAGTGGTATATTTGGAGTAAGGTAAGGCCCCCACCCATGGAATTGGAGGTGTCCAAGATCAACATCTCCTTCATATATTTCTGATTCCTAAAATCTTAAAATTGTATTGTAGATTCTACTTTGTTAGTATTCTGTCTGCTTTTCATATACATAACTGACCTAAATAAATTGTATCAAAAACCATATTTAAATAAGTGATAAAAGGTCTGTACAGAATAATATGGGATTAGGGGTTTTTTTGGTCAATGAAATGATTCCTTGCACTTTGAGGGATTCAACATTTCATATCAATTTCCTGGCAGAAAAAAGGAGCCTGGTGCCTTTGCAGTATGATGAGCCCATTCATTTTCTGCTCACTTGAAATGCTGATATGCAAGGAAATTGGGAAAAGGATCCTATTTTCAGAAGGCTTCTTTCAGTCACTAGAGCAGCGAGAATGATTAGTCTGCTGTTTAGTGTTTTACAGAAGGATTAAACCATTTTAGATTGGCTATGGCCTCATTTCTTGGCATTTGAGATTGAACAGCTTCCAGCACAAGGATTTAACAAATGACTTTAGCAGCAGTGAGAGATAGAGACGGGTTTATGAACGACTAGTCAGATATAAAAAGAGATTCCGATATAAAAAAAGGAATTATATTCACTTTTACATGTCTGCATAATCTTAATTCAAGTGAAATTACAAAGATACAAGCTACATTCCAGATTTCTGATTGTGTAGAATAGGAGGTGCAGTGTACTTACTGGGACTGCCCAGGACATTGTAGCATATCAGTACCTCCATTACAAAAAGGTTGTCGGGTTATAGTAGATTTTTTTAAGGAAATACCCCATGATTCATGACTGTATGGGGGTGCTGAACTTTCCCATTAAAACTCAGTATTTCAGTTATGTCACTGGCAAGAGATAATTTAAGCTTGTGAGGAGTCTGCTGTATATTTCTGTGAACTTGTGCAGATGTTCTATTGCAAAATATTTGGAGTATGAACTTGATGTCTTGTATAGAACTGTACTGGTTAAACACTCGACGACTGCCTAACATATATAATTTAGAAATGGCACAGAAAGATAATGCCAGTTTAGGTGCCCCTTTTGGGCAAAACAAATGATTGATGATCTAGGTAGACTAAAGGAATGGTCACAAGACTGGCAAATATAATTTAATGCCATAAAGTGCAAAATCATGCACTTGGGTATCAAAAACCCAAAGGCTCAATGTAGTATTAATGGCACTTTAATGGAAACTACTGACGAGGAAAGGGATCTAGGAGTCACTATTTCAGGTGACTTAAAGGCAGGTAAGCAATGTAACAAAGCAATGAGAAAGGCAAGTCAGATGCTTGGTTGCTTGGGAAAGGAATCAGTAGCAGAATGAAAGAAGTAATAATGCCACTGTATAGGTCATTGGTACAGCCTCATCTAGAATACTGTGTTCAGTTCTGGAGGCCATATCTCCAGCAGGATATAAATACATTAGAAGTCCAAAAGAAGTGTCAGTAATAAGCCAAGGTCAGAATCCACAAGTGCACTACAGCAGAGGTAAACCAGAGGGAAAGTCAGCAGCAAGCCGAAGTCAATAACCAGGAGAGCAGACAAATCACTGGAAGCGCTGGAGTAGAGGTGGGACCCCATACCTCTTTAAATAGTAACAGGCCAGCGCTAATTACCAACGGCGGTGACGTCGCCAGCCACCGCTGGGTCCGAGGTAGCGTTCCGTTGCCTAGCAAAGGGGCGCGTATGAGTCACAGAGCTTGGCCGGAAGTTCAGAGTCTGGTTGCATAGCAACCAGATGCTGATAAAGCAGAGACAGGCAACAGTCCCAGAGGCGGTATGGAGGGATGGCGCCTGACACTTCCCCCCTCCTCAACTTTCTCTTTTTTGGTCTTCCTTCTCCTTTTCACTCGTCTTGTCTCATCCCCTCTTAAACATGCTTCTTTCTTCTCTGAAACCCCTTCCCAACCTCCTCCATATCTTCCCCTCCTTCACATCCTACCTTACCCCTGGCCCCCTTCTTTGTATCCTCTACTCTGTCCCATCTTACCTTCTTTCTGCATTGACTCCATCAGAACCACCTGCTACCACACCACCATTGACCTTAGACTTAGTGCCTGAGTGCTCCACCACTATGTAACTCTATTTAACTGTCCTACTGATTGCTTCCCATGTCTCTCCACACTGCCCCATCACCTGGTTCATACCGCAAACTGTCCTACTTGATCCTTCTGCCTCTGCTCACTCCCCCCTCCTTCAAGAATGTAAGCTCTCAAGGGCAAGGTCCTCCATAATTTCTGTCTCATGTCTGTCCTCTGTCTGTCTACCATGCATGCCCTTTCTCATGTCTGATGCTGATTTTTTTTTCTATAGGTCATGCAATTTGTTCTTTTAATTGCATTCATGCATTTATTATTCTGCTTAACTGTACCCATGTATCAGTAATTATATTTACACTACTTGAGTGTATTTAACTAATACTGATTGAGAGTGTATCTAACAAAGGTTATAGATATGATAAGATTTATATCGGCAAAATGAACCCCTTTTGTGTCGCACATTTAACCCCTGACCTCCTAAAAAAAATATTCTGTATTGTTGGGTTTTGTGTCGTGTAGTACTAATTAGAATGTTGTGGTTACTGTCACTGACCAAATAAACTCTTAGGCAAGTGTGGTATTAACACACATGCAGATGCACATTCTACCTATATGCAGTTTGTTTAAGTTCAGCTCCTTTAGACTGAACTGATTGACTACATTGTGATTTTTTTTTTCAATGGACGCACAGAGGTTGGGACAGCTGTTTCCTTTTTGATTGTTAGGAGAGCTCTCTTTTCTTTTTCCAGTTCATGCTATCAACCTGACATTAACACTTTTCAATCCAGAGAGCGACCTTTGTGATGCATATGACTTTCTTGTGTTCTATTGTGCAGACTGTGACAGAGCGGTGCACTGCTTGTGTGCGGGGAGCAGGTTTCTGCATTGTCCTTGCAAATATGTACCGCTGCCTGCACCCCCTGCAGAAGGTATTTATTATGTTCAAGACAGATGCTGACCCTGCCAACTGCCCTGACCCCCAGCAGATGGTAGTGCAGCATCGCCACTCGCCTGGAACTAACAGCATATGCCAGGTCCTATTGTCTGCATTATACAGCCAGGGCAAGCCATGTGCCCTCCATGTCTAAGCAGCTGTATATACAGTAGGGGCTGCCAACAATCTAACTGCCAGATGAGTGCTTTGGAAAGTAAGCTGCAGTAAGTGGAAGCGATACACTATTCTTTTCCTCTCTGCAGTGATGATACTGACATTTCTAAATGCTCCAATGAGGTGATGACATTGCAATAAGTAAAATCTACATTTACATTTAAGATTACCATATTCTGTATGCTGCTTAAAACTCATTTAACATATCTACTTATGACTAATGAAGTTTTACAAAAAAATTTTGCAATTAAATGTAATTAAAAATTACATTATCAAATATATAACAATGACTATCAGGGGAAATAGTTTTCACCAGATTTGAATCAGACATTTGATTAATTACATTTTGATCAGTCTAGTGCAAGTTAGAGAATAACAAGAGTCTTATGAGTTACTGCACCTTACTGCACATTTGCTCTTCAGCATTTTGCTACTAGAAAACCTCATTGTCTCCTTGGACATGGTATAAGATTCCTTACAGTACAGAACCAGTGCACTACTATTATTGTTTGTATAGTGCCAATCATATTACGCATCGCTGTAAAGATTGCACTAAGGAGCTTATTGATCAATAGGTCATTACTTAGGATTATTGCAACATATTGCAGTGATAATAAAACTCCCTTATTACTGCAAGTTAACAAATATATATCACTGGGGCAGCTAAGTGATTCTCAACTAAGTGATACTGGCCCGACACTTTCAGATATTCAGTTTTAACACTGACGCACAAGCATGGGATAATAAATACCATGAATTTAAAAAGCACGGTGGCTTAGTGGTTAGCACTGTGTGGAGTTTGTATGTTCTCCATGTATTTGTGTGGGCTTCCTCCGGGTACTCTGGTTTCCTCCCACACTTCAAAAATATACTAGTAGGTTAATTGGCTGCTATTAAATTGACATGTGTGTGTGTTTGCATAAAGCATAATAAATATTTCCCGTAGTATCACAGATATATTTAGTTTGGTACAACACTTGTACAAATATATTTATGATGGTTTTTTATCATTATTATCAGCAGCAGCTCTTTATATAATATGTAATTATGTAATATGTTTTAATCATTATTATGATAGGTATTTCTGTGTTCCCCAGACATGTGAATAAGGGTAATTTATGAAGCACAAACACTGCAGAGCTTCTGTATGTGTACAAGTACTCAGAGGAGGAACTAGCGATCTGTGGGCCCCGATGCAGGGAAGCGGGAAGGAGGGAACCAGGGTCCACAGCTCGCTAGTTCCCTGTGCAGCGGGCCCCATTATCTCCATGGGCCCCAATGCACTGCACCAATGTTAGTTCCGCCCCTGCAAGTACTCCTGTGGGCGCATCTCAGGATACCTGCCCATTTCACTTTGAAAACACCTCCATAAATGTAATCTACGCTTAGTTTTCTTGTTCAGTAGATGCTCTAGAAAAAGCACATTATGGAAGCAGTATAAAATCCCATCAAAGTGCAACCTACTCCCACTTTAGGAGATTCCTCTTCATCCTTTTACATTTATCAGGTTTTCTGCTAAAAATACTGCTCAGTTCAGATTCATTCAGTACTGCATTAATCATACAATTGAGGGGACACGAGGACATCTGAGGTAAATTTATCAAGCTGCGGGTTTGAAAAAGTGTAGATGCTGCCTATAGCAACCAATCAGATTCTAGTTATCATTTATTTAGAACATTCTACAAAATGACAACTAGAATCTGATTGGTTGCTATAGGCAACATCTACACTTTTTCAAACCCGCAGCTTGATAAATGTACCCCCTGGTCTTTATTACATGTGTCATGTTTGTGTATTTGAAGCCTTTTATTATATTACTGCCGTCTTGGATGACAGATCTATAAGCTTCCCCATAAAACCGGGTGCAATAGTATTCAGGTGACATCCCCACAGAACATTTGTGCTGCAGTTTTACACTTTTCCATCTAGTAAATGTCCTTTAAAATGTCACGTGCATTCAATGTATCTAGTTGTAAAGAACTAATGAACCTAAAGTACATATTGCTTTATATAAAATAGCTACTAGCTTCATCAAAACTAAACATTCGATTTGAGGAAGATATTATCCTGCACACTGCAGTCAGACACTCTTCAAGCTGATAGCAGAGAACAAAAGCTTGTGCTCAGGTGCCTAGCAAATCTAAATACAATGTGACAAATCTTCATTTTTTGTAAAGGTATGTCTTAAAGGAACTTTATGTACACAAAGAGCAGCACGATATGTAGTGATTAGTTATTATTACTTTTAAAACACCTCTGCTCAAAAATGGAGCCTATTTAACGACCACCCGCTGAGAGATGGCGAAGGATCTTGTAGAAGGGGATAGAGAGGTGCAACACCCTGCATGATAATAAGTATTCTCCTTCCCATGCATGCGCGCCATACCTCAGCCTCTCAGATGACCCGGTAAGGAGGCATAATGGTGGAAAATACCCCATAGAACAGTGCATATTATAAGTAGAGCTGCTCACTGACCCCTGTGTTTTGGTTTTGGTTTTGGATCTGGATTACCGTCGTGTTTTGGTTTTGGCTTTGGTTTTGCCAAACCGTCATTGCATGTTTTGGTTTTGGTTTGATTTGGTTTTGTTTTGCTATTTTGTTTAAAATACAATGTTTTTGGGCCTAAAATAACCAAAGTTAGTGCTCCACCTGCTTCTTGGATAAGTAATGTAATTGTAAAGCTAATAAATTATCCAAAAAAACAGTTTAATTCCTGGTAGACCTTCATTAATTCGATACACAAACCAGATTGTCTTCCTCTCCATCTATGAATATTGGCAATGCAGCCATCATCTTTGGATGTATATTACACCCTACACTTATACTTACATATGTAAAGAAATGGACAAAGGCAGTTTGGTTTCTGTCTCTCTAGGCCCCCCTCCAGTTGTATAAATTACCAAAAAATTCAGCCGTTATAGACTGTACAATATTAAGAGAAATGGAGAAAGCCAGTTTTGTTTCTGTCTCTCTAGACCCCCCTCCACTTGTATAAAATACCCAAAAATTCAGCCGTTATAGACTGTACAATATTAAGAGAAATGGACAAAGACAGTTTGGTTTCTGTCTCTATAGGCCCCCCTCCACTTGTATAATATACCAAAAAATTCAGCCGGTATAGACAGTACAATATTAAGAGAAATGGACAAAGACAGTTTGGGGTCACTCTGTGTAAGACACCCTACCCTTAAGGAGAAATTGCCCAAACAGCAGCCTTTCAAGCCGGTACGTGATATGGAAATGCCCCAAGTCCCTTTCCTCTTTGGGGGTAGATTGCACCCTACACTTACATAGAAAGTTTAAAAAAGATGTTATCGTCATCATCTGGAGCTTCATCCTCACCTTTATCAGTGTGTACATCATCATCACAGACTATCAATTCATCGCCGCTTGAATCCGCCATTAGAGAACAGTCAGTGCTTGGATGTCTTGGATGGTGAAGGCATTCCTCGTGGAAGATGTAGTTCATTTTTATAAACATCATTTTCTCCACATTTTTGGGAAGTAACCTTCTACGGCGATCACTGACTAAGTTTCCTGCTGTGCTGAACACTCGTTCAGAGTACACACTGGAGGGTGGGCAGCTTAAGTATTGCAAAGCAAGTTTGTACATGGGTTTCCAAATTGCCTGCTTTTCTTCCCAGTAAGGAAAGGTATGGTCTAACATTTCCATATCAATTATCTCTTGAAAATAATCCTCCACCATCCTTTGCATGTTAATACTCATATTGGATGGAGTTATGGCCAAGGTCACACCTTTTTTAGAAAAATCCTTCAAACCAGCCCAGAAGTTAAACTGTTCTGGTCTGCCCCCTGCATCTTCCCTGCTTCTTTTTTGAAAATTAAATTTTTTACGAGCAGCAGCTGCTTGAGAAACTGAAGGAGGACACGTCGGCAAGCCAAGGCCCAGTTCAGCGGACAACTTGCTGAGCAATAACTCCTTGCAAAAGTTCACATCTCGTTCATTTTGAAGCAAATACTCAATGTAGGTCTTAAACCTTGGATCAAGCACTATGGCCAAAACGTACTGATCCGAGTTCAAGATCTTAATAACTCGAGGATCATTGTGAAGCGAATTAAGTACTTGATCGACAAGGCCAAAATACTTTGCGGAATTGCTTGCTTTCATCTCCTCCCTCAGTTTCTCAAGCTGCTTTTCCAATAGTCTAATTAAAGGAATGACTTGGCTCAAACTAGCAGAATCTGCACTCACTTCACACGTCACAACTTCAAATGGTTTCAGCACCTTGCACAGCACTTAAAGGATTCCCCACTGTGCAAGAGTGAAATACATGCCCCCTCCTTTCCCAATGTCATGGCTTGTGCAATATGCTTGGATGGCTTTGCGCTGTTCCAGCATCCTCTGTAGCATGTACAGAGTGGAATTCAACCTAGTTACTACCTCATCATCATCATAGTAACATAGTAACATAGTTGATGAGGTTGAAAAAAGACACCAGTCCATCAAGTTCAACCTATTTTGGATCTCCTGCGATCCTGCACTTATATTTGAAATTAATCCAGAGTAGGCAACCGCCCATCTGTTTCAATTTTGAAAATCCCCCCAGACTCAATATTGCAATCCAATTTTTACCCTATATCCACTACTATCCTTTATTTTAAATTAACGGTCGTATCCCTGGATACACCTTTCCGCTAAAAATTTGTCTAACCCTTTCTTAAACATATCTATTGAATCTGCCATCACAACCTTCCCTGGCAATGAATTCCATATCTTGACTGCCCTTACTGTAAAGAACCCCTTCCTTTGCTGGTTGTGAAATTTCCTCTCCTCTAACCTTAGGGGATGACCACGTGTCCTGTGTATGGTCCTTGGGGTAAAAAGTTCCCATGAAAGCTCTCTGTATTGACCCCTAATGTATTTGTACATAGCAATCATATCTCCCCTTAGGCGCCTCTTTTCATCATCACCATTTATTTATATAGCGTCATTAATTCCGCAGCGCTGTACAGAGAACTCGCTCACATCAGTCCCTGCCCCACTGGGGCTTACAGTCCAAATTCCCTAACACACAACCACAGACGGACACACAGACAGAGAGAGACTAGGGTCAATTTTGATAGCAGCCAATTAACCTACCAGTATGTTTTTGGGGAGTGTGGGAGGAAACCGGAGCACCCGGAGGAAACGCACGCAAACACGGGGAGAACACACAAACTCCACACAGATAAGGCCATGGTCGGGAACTCGTCATGACCTCAGTGCTGTGAGGCAGAAGTGCTAACCACTACGCCACCGTGCTGCCCACCTCTTGCTTAAGTTGGTGGCAGGGCAAGTTAAACTGCTCTTGGAGCTGCTGCAATCTCCTACATGCTGTGGCCAAATGCCTGAAATGGCCTGAAATCTTACGGGCCACCGAAAGCATCTCCTGCACCTCACGGTTATTTCGTAGGAAGCTCTGCACCACCAAGTTGATGGTGTGAGCAAAACAGGGAATGTGTTGGAAATCACCCAGCTGTAATGCTCGCACTATATTGTTGGCGTTATCAGAAATGACATACCCTGGGAAGAGTCCAAGTGGTATAAGCCATGTATCAATCACATCTCTCAGTTTGCGTAACAAATTGTCAGCCGTATGCCTGTTAGTGAAGCTGATGATACAAAAAGTTGCCTGCCTGTTCAAATGTTACGTAGTGGTGTACATGCTGCTGCTGTTCCTGCTGGTGAAGGTGAATGACCAACCCAGTGAGCTGTCACAGTCATATAGTCTTTGGTTTGACCACTTCCACTTGTCCACATATCTGTGGTTAAGTGGACAGTGGGCAGAATGGCCTTTTTCAGCGCAATCTCTACATTTGTACACACTTTTTGGTAGAGTTGTGGAATAGCTTTACAGGAAAAATGGTGTCGCGATGGAATTCTATAACGCAGACACAAAACCTCAATTAACTGTGAAAAACCAGCTGTGTTTATTGTGGAGATTGGACGCAGATCTAACACTAACATTGCAGCCATGGCGTCTGTGATTCGCTTGGTGACTGGGTGACTGCTGTCATATTTGCTTCCCCTAGCAAATGATTGTTTCACAGTTAATTGTTGAAATGTAGGACTGCTCTTTTTCTTGGTCTTCCTCTGGGCTGACGATTCACCCCTAGCAGCAGCAACAGCAGCAGCAGTGGGACTAATGCTTTCTTCAGAGGAATCAATAATAGTGCAGGAGTCATCCAGCCTTAAGTGGGATGCCGGGCTAATTTCGAGCGCTACTGAGGATATTGATGAGGATGGTGTGGTGGGTGTATTTTGTAGTCGTCGGGATGTCGGTGACCGGAGGGTCCTAGCTGATGATGGAGTGCTTGCAATTTTTTTTGGAAGAACTTCCAGCTTTTCCCAACACTTTGCCATGAACTCTCGTCAAATGGTGTAACATAGACGAGGTTCCAAGATGGTTAAGGTCCCTCCCTCGACTGACTGTGGCTTGACATACACTACAAATGGCTATACAGTTGTTGTCTGGATTGGGGTAGAAATAATTCCACACATAAGTGGATTTTTTTGTTTTATGGCCTGGCATGACAATGGCCTTTTTCTTGTCACGTGCCAGAACTGCTGCCACTGGTGCAGGACTGACACAAACAACCTCATCCTCATCAACATCCTCATTAGCGCCCTCGTCGCCTACACAAATCTCCCCCTCATCCTCTTCTATTTCCAAAGTGGCATCCTCAATTTGTGTATCACCGGCTACACTCGGGCTGTACAGGCACACATCAGCAGAACTGCTGAAAGGGTCCCTCCCTCTTTATGGGTACACTAACAGAATGCTCACAATTAGACATCCCACTGTTAGATGCACTCTCCACAGGGATTGGTGTCATTTGTGAATCAGAGCAAACATTATCCTCTAATGCCTTACTGTTATCTTGCAGCTCAGCTTTCACGCGTAACAGTAGTTGTGCACCACTTGTAAGCTCGGTAACATTTTTTGATCTGCCACTAATAGACAAAGGTGAAGGCCTCAATCTCTCTTTGCCACTGCGTGTGTAGAATGGCTTGTTGGCAATTTTTTTTTTTATCGACACTTAACTTTTCCTCAGTTACACTTCTTTTTCGCTTCAACACGATAAAAAAAATTTGGGTGTGTGTTTTTTTGCTGATTTCAAAAGACTGTGTAGTTTGACATCGCCTTTCCCAAATGACGTACTGGGAACACTACAATCAGGACTGGTGACAGAACCTGGTTGCTGATTCTGCTCATATGTGGACTGCTTTGAATCCATTATCCCAAAGCACTTGTAGTGCTGCAAATTGTTTTAGATACTGCTGACAAATATGACTTTTGACAGCCATAAATATTAATGCAAAAGAATGGGGGACACCCCAAAAGCACTTGGAGTGCTAAATATTATTTTTTGAGACTGCTGACAAATAGGACTTTTGACAGCCAGAAATATTAATGCAAAAGAATGGGGACACCCCAAAAGCACTTGGGAGTGCTAAATATTATTTTTTGAGACTGCTGACAAACAGGACTTTTGACAGACAGAAATATTAATGCAAAAGAATGGGGACACCCCAAAAGCACTTGGGAGTGCTAAATATTAATTTTTTTAGACTGCTGACAAATAGGACTTTTGACAGACAGAAATATTAATGCAAAAGAATGGGGGACACCCCAAAGCACTTGTAGTGCCAAATATTGGAAAAAAACAACTCCTCTATCCTCCTCTCTTCTCTTCCCTATCAATTGTTATCAGAATTGTTATCAGAATTGTTATCAGAATTGAATGAAGAATAAGGTATATTCTCTGTCCCTGCTCTAATCAGCCTGTGACTACACCCTGCTCTGTCCCTCTGTCAAATGGCGATGGATTGCTGTGGAGGCAGGTATTTAAAATGTTCAATTATCGCGAGAACCGAGCCCCGAGATCCGACGACGTCACAATGACGTTTGGCCTCGATTTGGCATCTGAGCGGGGATGGGAGAGTACCGAGCCTGCTCGGCTCGGTACTTGGATAGGCAAAGTTCGGGCAGGTTCGGTTCTCGGGGAACCGAGCCCGCCCATCTCTAATTATAAGTAGCTTCTTAATGTAGGATTAAGCACTCAATTAATAAGCAACTGCAGTTAGTAGTGGAAAAATGAGAAAAAAGAGATTCATTGTCATATGAGTACAGTATGTCAAAGTATAGAGACCCTTTATATTACTTTACAGTTACTTTGTCACTGTTTTTGTAGATTTAATTGCAATGTATATGGACTATAATGATGTCGAATTTAACTTACTTATTTTGCTTATAAAAGAAAAAGTTGCTTTATACTATTTTCAAATACTTGGCAATAGTCAATAGACAGAAGTGCCTACAGTAATAATATAGGTCTGGTAATATATAAAACAATAGACAAAATAATAAAAGTATCACATAAAATACATCTTTAATTCTAAGCTTGATGTTGACTTAAATTTTAATTCAAAATTGCATTGTGAAAAATGTGCTTCTTTTCTTCCTTCCTAGAGACGTGGTTAACCAATATGTATCCTGTGTTTATAAAATTCCTGAAGGCTTGTATCACTGCAATTGTAGTAGCAGAATTAAAGCCAGAAGTGGAATGAAGAATTTCTCTGAACGCTGAACTAGCTCTCGTAGTGTTCGGACCCTGAGACTCATCATTCTTCTTAATAATCCTGTTGAGAATATTATATCTGCAACTCACATTGCTATATATCTGGAATTTTACACACAGGACAGGCTTACAATGTCAGCACTATGATAACAAATCATCCCTGCAGACGTCCTAATGGGTAACACACTCCGGAATCCTACCTGCGTACACTAGAGAAAGATTATCACGGGTCGATGCACCACTTAGGGCATGCCAATGTGCTGTTCTTAGAGGTGAGCAAAAAGTCAAAAGTGTTCAGCAGAATATTTGCCTGATTACGCATTTGGCCATGAAATTTTACACGTTTTGCTGCGGAATTTGGCCTTAAGTAACCCAGTCTCACAACATACAGCAGAAAAAAATTGACCATTGTCACCCCAGCTCTATTCATAGGGGGGTATTCAATTGTTGCTTTTAACGAGCTAAAACAAAAAAAAATGAGCGCTCGAAAAATATTACAGTTTATACGGTAATATGCGCGTAAATACCGAAATACGGTAGTTTACTCGCTGAATTTCATCTCGCAGCTCAGGGAGCTACGAGATGAAATTTAGCGAGTAATTACCGTATTAACGCTAATATTTTTAGAGCGCTCGTTTGAGAGCGTTAACGGCAACAATTGAATACCCCCCATAGACTATAAATTCAGTGAAATGTGAATTTACAAATACAGTGCACAACGTGATCGCAAAAAATGACAAAGAACTGGATGATTGGATCACAAGAACTTCACACCTCTGTTAAGCCACACAAACATTCACAGCAATCTCGCTCATTTTTACCTGTTCTAATTATTGTCATTAATAAAAATTGTATGCAACATAATAACCCTTAAGGCTGAATGCATGAAGATGTATTACTCAGTTATTGATGACAAGAGTCAAGTATATATATTCCTGGAAAATGTTCATTGCAGTGTTGTGATTTTTATTGTCTTCAAGCAAATTGGGTAGAGACATAACTTAAATTGCAATTATAAGCTGGGCCTGATTCATTAGGGAAACAAAGTGAACACATTTTTCTTTTTTTTTTCTTTTAAATGGATGGAAAATGCAAAACAACTATGCAAACTAATTTACCCTACGGGCCTGATTTATTAAGGAAAGTTAAGCAAAAAATTGAGTAAGTTTTCTTACTCAAATTTTCTGGACAAAACCGTGTTGCAATGCAAGGGATGCAAATTAATTTATTATTTTGCACATACGGAAAATACTGGCTGTTTTTTTCGTGTAGCACACAAATACTTGATAGCTTATGTGTACACTGAAATTTAAAGTTGATCTAGGACATGCCCTACTCCAAATATAAATCTGCCATCACATTTTAAATTTACCTCCCTCTCCAATGCAACATTTTTTTGCCTTACTTGCTTAATTTTGCTTAATTTTTCACAATGAATCAGACCCATATAATCATTAATAAAAGCACTTTTTTTAAAAAAAAAGATTACGTTTTTTTTATTCTTTTTCCCCCCAATAAAATACATACACTATATGGACAAAAGTATTCAGACGATTGACCATTACACAAACAGGGAGTGTAATATGGAGTTGGTCCCCCTTTTGCAGCAATAACAGTTTCCACTCTTCTTGGAAGGCTTTCCACAAGATATTGGAGTTTCTGTGGGAATTTGTGCCCATTCATTTATGAGGTCAGGCACTGATGTTGGACGAGAAGGCTTGGCTCGCAAACTCCATTCCAGTTATTCGATGGGGTTGAGGTCAGGGCTCTGTTCGGGCCAGTCAAGTTCTTCCACACCAAGCTCATCAAACCATGTCTTTGTAGTCCTTTCTTTGTGCGCTGGGGCACAGTCATATTGGAATAGAAAAGGTCACAGTTGACAAGGCTGAATATTGGATGCCTAGGCTCTGCTGGGCATGGCTAGGCCCATTCACGGGCACAGAGTCTAACAGGAAGGTGGTTTTTACCAGGAACCACCGCAAGGAAGTATGGTCTTAGCGGCACCAAACCTGCAGGTCACGGTCCTGCGAGTGAATGGACAGCAGAGTGATGTGGAGGAGCCAGGAGATGCTAGGAGGCAGACAGTGGTACCAGAAGGTAAGTGCTAGAGACACTGGAACTGTGATAATACAATGTCAGCCACAGAGGTTGATGCAGCAATGGTGACTCAGGACTACAACAGAGGAGTTACAGGAACAGTAGAGCTTGAAAGGCAGTAGAGAGAGAACCGATACTGACACGATGTAGTACTCAGAAGGTGGTAACCAAGATACTCGGAACAGTGGTAATTCTGTACTGGCCACAAGCTGAGGACAGACTGAAGTAGTGGTGGTAACTCGGGACAACAGCTGAGGAGTCACAGTAGATGGTAATAGAGATACTTGGAACAGCGATAGTTCAACACAGACAACGAGCTGAGAGCAGACTGTGTTAACTCGGGACAACAGCTGAGGAGACAAAGGAGCAGTAGCAGCTCTGAGAGGCAGCGATGAGAGAACCAAAGCTATCACGATGTAGTACTCAAGAGATGGTAATGGAGATACTTGGAAAAGTGGTAGCTCAACACAGGCCACAAGCTGAGAGCAGACTGAAGTAGCAGTGGCAACTCGGTTGGTGTGAGCCTGATGCCAGGATATGCCGGTTTCATGGTCTGTGAGAGGCATGTAACAAAAGAGGTACCCGTATGTGGGACCGGAGAGTGACAGTTAGAAGCATAGCATTGCCCAAAATGACCAACTCTGAAAAACAGCCCCATACCATTATCTTCTTCACCAAACTTTACAGTTGGCATAATGCAGTCAGACAGGTAATGTTCTCCTAGGATCCAAACCCAGACTCACCCATCTGACTGCCAAACGGAGACACGTGATTTATCACTCCACAGAACACGTTTCCACTGCTCCACAGTCCAGTGTCGGTGAGCTTTACACCACTCCATCTGACGCCTGGCATTGGTCTTGTTGATGTGAGGCTTGCATGCAGCTGCTCGGCCATGGAAACCCATTCCATTAGAGTGGAAGTTCGGAACTCTTCAACTATGGAATCAACAGTCGTTGACCCTGCACTGTGATTTTACGTGGTCTTCCACTTCATGGCTGAGTTGTTCTTCTTGTTCCAAAACGCTTCCACTTTCTAATAATACCACTTACAGTTGACCGTGAAATATCCACCAGGGATGAAATTTCACAAACTATCTTATTGCAAAGGCGGCATCCTATCATAGCTTGAAGTCACAGAGCTCGTCAGAACGACCCATTTTATATTACAAAAGTTTGCAAATGGAGACTGCATGGCTAGGTGCTTTATTTTATATACCTCTGGCAATGGGTCTGATTGAAACACCTCAATTCAATAATTAACAGGTGTGGCCAAATACTTTTGTCCATATACTGATTATACCTGTAAATGTACATTGCAGTGTTGTGATTTTTTTGTCTTGAAGCAGATTGGGTATAACTTAAATTGCAATTCTAAGCTAATTCTAAGTAAATTGTGAATATTTGAAAGATAAACTGGGCCTGATTCATTAGGGAACGCAAACTAAACAGATTTTGCGTTTTTTTTAAAACGGATGGAAAATGCAAACAGGTTTGCCAGTATTCTGCAAGGAGGATCTCAAGAAATGTTTCTAGTTGAATACAGGTCTAAGTACGCACTGCCTAAACAGCAATTGCATTGCGTATGCAGACAGATACAATACACTGCAAGATATGCACAATGCATATGTATATATGACCTATCATAATGCACAGATAAAAAACATATTAAAGACATTAACACCTATTAGTAATATAACCATTAATAAAAATAATTTTTTTAAACAAAAAAAAAAGTTTTTAATTTTTTAATTCCCCCCCCAATAAAATGTAAGGATGGATGTGCATGCGCTCTACCTTGGCACACCCTTACTGTAGACTGACTACGTGCATATGCCCCTTTCCTCTCCCGTTCTGCCAATGAAATCGCAGGCAGTCAGAAGTGTCCTTTCATCATCAACATTTATTTATACAGCGCCAGCAAGTTCCGTAGCGCTTTAGTATTGGGGATAATCACAGCTGGGTAAAACAGACAAAGAGGTAAGAAGGCCCTGCTCGCAAGTTTACAATCTATGGGACAATGGGAGTTAGATACATGAGGTTAAGTCGACATATTGCATTTCGGTCCAGCCAGATTGCAAATGTAAAAAACAAACACAAACAAAATGGAATAGTATGCTATATGATCAATTCACACAGCAATGGTTGTCAGAGGGATGTTGCCTTGTGTGAATTGTGTAACACGTGGTAATCTAGTGAGGTTTATGAATATGGTTGAGGAATATTATAACCTTGCCTGAAGAGGTGAGTTTTCAGAGAACACCTGAAGGTTTGTAGACCAGAATAAAGTCTTATACGTGCAAAATAGATCAGAGGGGTGCAAGTATGTTTAGGGGAAGATCAGTTAGAAGGGCATTGCAATAGTCAATGTAGGAGATGATGAGTGCATGAATTAAGGTTTTTGCAGTGTCTTGTGTAAGATATGTGCGCATTCTGGAAATGTTTTTTTAGATGTATGCTTGAGGGGTGTGGTTTATGGTCATGTTTTCAACAGAAATAGAAATGTCAGGTATGCTTCTGTTGGTGGGTGGGAATATTATTAACTCTGTTTTAGAAAGACTGAGTTTGAGTTGGCGAGGGGACATCAAAGATTAAATGCCAGAAAGACAGTCAGTTACACGGGGCAATACAATTGTCGAGAGATCAGGAGAGGATAGATACATTTGGGTATCATCTGCATAGAGATGATACTGAAATCCAAAGGAGCTTATTAGTTTTCCAAGAGAAGTGGTGTTTATAGAGAACAGCAGAGGACCTAATACTGAGCTGTCACACTTTATGCAGGAAATATCACTAACTGGTATTAACGCAACTAACCTGAGAGGCGCGGAGTCTAACACACCACCGGTGTTCACCAGGGACCCCCGCAAGGAGGTTTGGGCTTCGCTGCGTGCGATGTGCAGGTCGTGGTTCTCCCGGGAAGTCACCAGTGCAGTGATTAGAGGGTAGTCAGACAGGTCGAGTCGAAACCAGGGAAGCGAGGTACCACGAGGAAAAGGCAAGAGAGTAGTCAGGAACGGTCCAAAGGTCAATACCAGTGCAGGCAATGAAGTACAGGGGATATTCGGAAGAGAGGTCAAACAAGCCAAGGAGTCAAATACACAGGAGATCAGGAACTGTAAACAAACTAATAGCTGGAGTTGGTAGAACCAATACTCTGGCACTCAAATGCTGCCAGAGTGGAGTTTAAATAGTGGCTGGCAGGAAGTCCTCATGATGGAGTTCCGGCGATCAGTCTCAGCTGATCGCCGGGGAAGCGTCTGGGTTGCCAGGCAACCGAATTGGCGCATCGCGCATGCGCGAGCGCCACGGTCACGTGATCGCGTCCCGTTGCTTAGCAATGGGACGTTCCTTCCGGGCAGAAGGTGTCCTTCTCCGGCACCCAGCGGAGGTGCGGAGGTGCGGAGGCGGCACCTGACAGTATCCTCCCCCTCTCTCTTGTGGGTGGTGCAGGAATCCTGCAGAAATCTTGCCAGCAGACTTGGCGCATGGATATCCTCTTCACAGACCCAGGATCTCTCCTCCGGGCCGTAGCCTTTCCAATGAATAAGAAATTGGCGTTTACCTCTAGATATGCGAGATTTTAGAATACGCTCAACTAGGAATTCTTCGCCACGAATAGTCTTGACTGGGGGAGGTGGCGAGGATTTACTGGAAAATTCGTTAAGAATGAGTGGTTTCAGCAGAGAAATATGAAATGTATTATGAATCCGCAGGGAAGCTGGTAGATGAAGCCTGTAGGTGACTGGATTAATCACGGAGGAGATGGAGAAAGGCCCTATATAGCGTGGGGCCAGTTTCATGGTAGGAACCTTGAGTCTAAGGTTACGGGTAGCTAACCACACTTTATCTCCTACCCGAAGACTTGGAAGGTCTCTTCTATGACGATCAGAAAAGTGTTTGTGCCGATTAGAAGACTGTAGTAACCTGGAAGGAACTTGGGACCAGATTTGGGAGAAATTGCGGACCAAGTCTTGTGCGGCAGGTACTGAGGAATCCGATAGGTCGGAGAAGGTGGGGAGAATAGGGTGTCTCCCAAAGATGGTAAAAAAGGGAGATTCGCTTGTAGACTCGTGTTGGTGGTTATTGTGAGTAAATTCCACCCAAGGTAAAAGTTCACTCCAGGAAGATTGTTGGTTCAAACAATAACACCTCAGAAATGCCTCCAGATCTTGATTGGTCCGTTCCGTTTGCCCATTCATTTGCGGGTGGTACCCAGAGGAAAATTTGAGACTAATATCCAGCTGTTTGCAAAAGGACCTCCAGAACTGGGAGACAAATTGGACTCCTCTATCAGAGATGATGTCCCTCGGGCAGCCATGCAAGCGGAAGATCTCTCGAATGAACAGATGGGCCAACTGGGAAGCAGAGGGAAGTCCCTTGAGGGGAACGAAGTGGGCTAGTTTAGAAAAGCGGTCCACTACTACCCAAATGGTGTTAAAGCCATGGCTGGCGGGAAGGTTTGTGATGAAGTCCATACTAATACTGAACCATGGTAGATCTGGAATGGGCAGAGGGTGGAGAAGGCCAGCCGGGGATCTCCTAGGCGTTTTGTGTTGAGCGCAGACTTCGCAAGAGCGGATGTATTTCTGGACGTCCGAGAATAACGAGGGCCACCAGTATAAGCGAGATAGAAGAGCAACTGTCTTCTTGACTCCAGCATGACCAGCAAATTTGGCGTTGTGGGCCCATTTCAAGAGTTTGATGCGTAGATGTTCTTGCACAAAGGAACGACCAGGAGGAGGAGTCTTGAAAGAGGAGTTGGTCAAGGCTAGAATTGTGGAGGGATTGAGGATAGGTTTGACAACCATGGATGACGAGACATTGGAGAAATCAAAAGATCAAGATAATGCGTCAGCACGCAAATTCTTGGAACCGGGCCGGAAAGTTAGTATCAGCTGGAATCTGTTAAAAAATAGCGACCAGCGAGCCTGTCGTGGGTTCAGACATTGTGCAGACTGTAAGTAGGTGAGGTTTTTGTGATCAGTATACACTGTGATGGGAAAGCGTGCCCCCTCCAACAGATAACGCCATTCCTCCAGGGCGGTCTTGATGGCGAGGAGTTCCTTATCCCCAATTCCGTAGTTGGTTTCACTGGCAGAAAATCTCTTAGAGAAAAAACCACAAGGAACAGGAAAGCCTTCCGAATTCTTTTGGGATAGTACCGCTCCGATTCCAACGGAGGATGCGTCCACCTCTTAGAAAAATGGCTTATTTTGGTCAGGTTGGGATAAGATGGGTGCAGACAAGAAGGCCTCCTTGATTGCTAGAAATGCTCGTACAGCCTCTGAGGGCCAAGACTTGGATTGGCCGCCTCTCCTAGTGAGAAGAGTAATGGGAGAAATTATCGTAGAAAACCCCTTAATGAATTGGCGATAATAATTAGTGAAGCCTATAAAGCGCTGGGTAGCCTTAAGCCCAGAAGGTTGAGGCCAGTTATGAATAGCCTCCAATTTGCTTGGATCCACCCGAAGACCAGAGCCTGATACAATGTATCCTAGGAAGGGTACTTGAGAGCAATTGAAGAGACATTTCTCGAGCTTGCAGAATAGGAGATTAGCACGTAAACGGGAAAACACCTCTTTCACGTGTATGAGATGAGAGGACAGATCTTGTGAAAAGATTAGGATATCATCCAAATAAACAACCACTGATTGGTAGAGCAAATCCCTAAATATTTCGTTCACAAAGTCCTGAAAGACAGCTGGGGCGTTACTTAGCCCAAACGGCATCACCAGGTATTCATAGTGGCCGTCTCTGGTATTAAATGCGGTTTTCCACTCGTCTCCTCTGCGAATTCTGATTAGGTTATAGGCTCCCCTAAGGTCCAACTTCGTAAAGATCCGTGCTCCTCGAATACGGTCAAAGAGCTTAGAGATTAAAGGAAGGGGGTAGCGATTTTTAATCGTGATGGCATTAAGTCTCCTGTAATCAATGCACGGTCTAAGAGAGCCGTCCTTCTTCTTTACAAAAAAGAAGCCTGCACCTGCTGGAGAAGATGATTTCCTAATGAATCCCTTTATGAGATTCTCAGCCACATATTCCGACATAGCCTGTGTCTCGGGCAAGGACAGTGGGTATACCCTGCCTCTAGGAATGTTCTTTCCAGGGATGAGGTCGATTGGGCAATCCCAAGGCCGATGAGGAGGAAGGATCTCGGAAGCAGTTTTAGAGAACACAGAGTAGACTTCAGCAAGGTCCTCCAAGGCAGAAGTACGGAGACAGACCAGCTTAGGTCTAGATGGAGAAACAGATCCCAGACATCTTTTTTTGCAGGATGAACCCCAACAGATAACTTGAGCTCGCTGCTAGTCGAATTGTGGAGAATGGAGCTTCAGCCAGGGTAGACCCAAGATGATAGGGTTAATGGATTGGGGTAGCACAAGGAAACTTATAGTCTCAGAGTGAAGTGCACCTATCTCCATCCGAAGCGAAGAAGTAGAGCGAGAGATTGAGCCATTGGAGACTCTATTTCCGTCCACCGCAGTGAGCATCAAATGTTGAGACAAGGGTATAGTATCCAGGCAGAGTTCGGTCACTAGCTTGGAAGAAATTAAGTTCCCTGCGGACCCCGAGTCCACAAAGGCCCAGGTAGTAAATGGGCCGTTAGGAAAAACCAAGGTGACTGGCATCAAAAACTCAGACTCCTTCCGAAGGTAGGGAGAAAGGGACTGGGGTCCTAGGTTGACCTCCCTATTATCACCTAGGAGGTGGCGTTTCCCGGCCTCTTGGGACAAACAGAAAGGAGATGTCCTGGTTCACCGCAATACAAGCAGAGGCGGTTTTTCATGCGTCTCTCACGTTCCTCTGGGGACAGACGAGAATGGCCGATCTGCATAGACTCCTCTGTTTGCTGAGTAGGAGGAATAAAGTTAGGTGCTAAACGAGGAAACGTCCGGCGAGTGCGGTCCCGTTCGCAAGCTCGTTCTCTATGGCGGATGTCCACCTTGATACACAAGGATATGATGTCATCCAGAGTGGAAGGAAGATCACGAGAAGCTAAATCATCCTTGATGCGCTCATTAAGACCCTGCCAGAAGGTAGCGATGAGAGCTTTGTCGTTCCACCAGAGTTCGGCTGCAAGGGTCCAAAATTGTACTGCATATTGTCCTGCTGTCAGAGAGCCTTGGCGTAGTCCTAGGAGACCAGAGGCGGCAGAAGAGATTCTTCAGGGTTCATCAAACACCTTGCGGAATCCTTCAATGAAGACCACAGAATTTTGTAGAATTGGATCATCTCGTTCCCAGAGAGGGGAAGCCCAGGCCAATGCTTGCCCTGATAGAAGAGAAATTAGATAAGCCACTTTCGCTCTTTCTGATGAGAAATTCTCCGGAGCTAACTCGAATTGAATCAAACACTGGTTGAGGAAACCACGGCATTTCAATGGATCGCCATCATATTTCTCAGGAGGAGGAAGACGGAGACCTTTGACGGTAGTACCCCTAGCGGGGATGGTAGGTTCTGATGCCACAGAGGAAGTGGTGGCCGAGGAAGTGGTAGATGGTAATGCTTGTAAGGAGTCCAAATGGGAGATGACCCCCTGAAGGCATTGCAGTAGTTGGGCCTGGTTGGACTCTTGTCGTTCCACTCTTTGACCCAGGTGAATTAATAAGTCGCGGGCCGAAGGTTCGTCCGGTCCGCTCATGGCCAGAGTATTCTGTCACACTTTATGCAGGAAATATCACTGACTGGTATTAACGCAACTAACCTGAGAGGCGCGGAGTCTAACACACCACCGGTGTTCACCAGGGACCCCCGCAAGGAGGTTTGGGCTTCGATGCGTGCGATGTGCAGGTCGTGGTTCTCCCGGGAAGTCACCAGTGCAGCGATTAGAGGGTAGTCAGACAGGCCGAGTCGAAACCAGGGAAGCGAGGTACCACGAGGAAAAGGCAAGAGAGTAGTCAGGAACAGTCCAAAGGTCAATACCAGTGCAGGCAACGAAGTACAGGGGATATATGGAAGAGAGTTCAAACAAGCCAAGGAGTCAAATACACAGGAGATCAGGAACTGTAAACAAACTAATAGCTGGAGCTGGTAGAACCAATACTCTGGCACTCAAATGGTGCCAGAGTGGAGTTTAAATAGTGGCTGGCAGGAAGTCCTCATGATGGAGTTCCGGCGATCAGTCTCAGCTGATCGCCGGGGAAGCGTCTGGGTTGCCAGGCAACCGAATTGGCGCATCGCGCATGCGCGAGCGCCGCGGTCACGTGATCGCGTCCCGTTGCTTAGCAGAAGGTGTCCGTCTCCGGCACCCGGCGGAGGTGCGGAGGCGGCACCTGACATGAGCCTTATGTTACTCCAACTGATAAAGGGAGCGGAGCAGAGGAGGATACAGAGAAATTAACACTGAAAGAGCGATTAGGCAGGTAGGATGAGAACCAGGATAGGACGGTGTCTTGAAGACCTAGGGATTGTAGTGTTTGTATAAGATGAGAGTGGTCAACAGCGTCAAATGTAGCAGAGAGATCCAGGAGAATTAGAAGAGAGTAATGACCTTTAGATTTACCAGTGATCAAATCATTGACAACCTTAGTCAACGCAGTCTCTGTGGAGTGTTGAAATCGAAAGCCAGACTAAAGGGGACCCAAAAGGTTGTTTGTGGAAAGGAAGCTTGGGAGGCGAGTGTAGGAAAGTCTCTCTAGAAGTTTGGAGGGGCATGGGAGCTGAGAGATACGGTAAATTGAGAGAGAGTTTGGGTCTGAATTTTATTTTTTCAGAACAGGAGTAATCACTGTGTGCTTATATAATGACGGAAACATGCCATTAGAGAGCAAGAGATTGCAGATTATAGTTAGAGGTAGAATGAGCACAGGAGACAGGGATCTACCAATCTGTGAAGAAATACGATCTAGAGGACAGGCAGTAGAGTAGGAAGATAAGAAGAGAATAGATACTTAGGAGTATATTTACTAAACTGCGTGTCTGAAAAAGTGGAGATGTTGCCTATAACAACCAATCAGATTCTAGTTGTCATTTATTTAGTACATTCTACAAAATGACAGCTAGAATCTGATTGGTTGCTATAGGCAACATCTCCACTTTTTCAAACCAGCAGTTTAGTAAATCTAGCCCTTAATCTTCATTTATGAGATCAAATGTAGAGAGGGTGTCAGAGGGTGCTGTGAAGAAATTGAGCTGATTGCTTGTCGAGGAAGAGGATACCATTTCTAGTCTGATCAATCTTGACCTTGAAGTAGGAAGCAAGATACTGGGCACTGATAGCAGATGGAGGGATTGGGGTTGGAGGATCGAGAAGTGATTTAAATGTGTTAAAAAGGCATTTGGGATTAGAAGCCTGAGTATAAATGAGAGATTGGAAGTATGTTTGTTTTGCAGTGTCCAGAACATTTTGAAAGGAGTGATAGATGTGCGGAAATAATTAGAGGTTTGGGATTTACGCCAGTGACGTTCTGCTTTATGGGAAAGTTTTTGAAGAGTTTGTGTTCGAAAATTAATTGTATGCAGCCACCGTGCATATACAATACAAGAACAACTGGGAAGCTACAAGTTGCCTACATCTGTCTAGAGTCTATAGAGGGACACATATTTTGTAGACTTCTGACCACAATGGATTCAAACATTCTGTAAATATATTTGTAAGTGTAGGATTTATAAAGCAGTAACACGTGACACCTTTTCACAGTCTATAAGTTTCCGATAGTATCATTTTTCAGTGGAGTAGAAGAATGTTAATAATGTTCTGTGTATATTAAATTCATCCATTGTTCTGCCAGTTCTATCATCACATAGAGATAACCATGTAAATCAGTAGAGGTTATAAAAATTATAGCTCTGCCAAAAGTTGAATAGCAGCTACACCTAAGAACACAACACAACTCACATTAGTGTAACATGAGAAAGGCCATCTCATCTCTAAACAGAGAGCTTTGGACACAGGCTGAGCAAATACATTAACTCGATGTTACCATATCAGAACCTCAGAAACAGAAATTTGTCTTTATATTTTAGAGTAAATGTGGTATACACTGGAACCAGAATGTCCTTATGCATAACATAAGCTTTCCATTAAAATTACTCTAGTTACTCAAATTACTCTAGTTTCGCATATATCTTGTTCTTCTTCAGTAGAGATGTGGGTCAGTCATTTTTTCAATAGGAGGACACCAATGATTGGGGCTAATCAATTACATTAAAATATAAGATGAATGTACTAACTTTGTTCCTTCTGTACGACTCTTCTGTATTCGCCCTACTAGCTCGAGCTCTCCGATGAAAGTCTTACACCAGCGCCCTGCATTGTCTGGCAAAGGGTTCTGGTGGTTCTGCACATGCGCAGATTACCAAGCTCAATCTTTGGACCCCTGCTGGTGTCATCAAGATGCACCTGACAGGTACTATAAAACTTTAACCAGCGTTTGTATCATATGCTGTTGTTTTTCTGTGGTCAGACCTGGTTTTGGATTACTAGACTTGCTGCTGTTTAAACCTTTGGAACCTTGCTTGATTAGTATTGTTTTGCTGTGTACCAACTTGGCTTAGGATTACTGGACTTCCTACTATTTTACCTTTTTGAAACCTCACTTGTACATTAAACTGCTACACTGTGTACAGACCTGACTGAATCTATGGACAATACTGTTATAAAACGTGAGGCTTAATTATATTTTTGTATACCTGTCTGCATTACGTGGCTTCACCAGGAACTACATTTCTGGAGCCCTTCTTCTCAACACCAGTCCAGAACCCCCTTCCTGTAGCATTCTAGGCTGACATCTGGCCCTCCTGCTGCACCAACTGTCTACTCTCCAGATCCACCTTGATACCAGCCATTTGAGTCCAACCACTGGAGTCAGGTAACCGAGTTAGCTTATTGTTACTGTGACAGTTTATTTCTACATCAGTAAAAGGGGCCTCACATCACTACGCAGTGCTGTTGGGTGACCCTGCACCTCCCACTATCTAACTCTCAGTCTGTGACAAACAGCTTGGCGCCATTCCTCTTTATCGCATCATGACACTTCCCCATTTACTTGCAGTCCTTTCCTCATTTAGTAACACGACTGGACAAGATCAGCACACTAATCTCCAAATAATGGGGATGCAGAGTGGGATGTACTCCACTCTGCGTAGAACATGTCGTGTGAAATCACACTCTGCACATGCCCAGAAAGTGGGCACATACATATGTTCCCATGCAGATTTATCCAACTCTAGTCTCAATAAACAAAAATGAATATATATTTAGCCTTAGCACCGCCAATATTAAAGATAAAAGAAACTGGGCAATTCTATGTAAAGAGTATACAAAATGTATTTAAATGACCATATTAAAATTCACAGACCTTGCCTGTTAGCCACCTGACCTGACCTCTACCTGAATCCTGACCTTCCCAGTTATCCACCTACCATCACTTTGGACTATATACCTACCTTGTCGGCGATTACCTGTCCTGATCTCAGTATGATTCTTTGTATCCTGCGGTGTTGGTCCTGCCCCCTAGTTTCGCTATCAATTCCATTAGGAATCGGATCCTCTGTATGCTGGTGAGTCTTGCTCATGTTACCTATCCTACCACTGTCATTTATGTCAGTCTCCAATATAACCTGTGCCAACATCAGACTTGGTATAAGCTTCTACTGCCACATGTTAAGTCCCAAGGGCAACTGAGTGAGCAAATGGGAAAGGGGACTGCTATAAGTGACAGTCGTATAGCTGGTTCTAGGGGACTCATTAAGGACTGTTGCGCTTTACAAATCTACAATAATAATATGAAGTCTGGCATCACAACCATCTCCCACTATTACAATGTAAACTATATGTTTTTTCAATACTATAACATTCTTTGAATTATAATTTGATTGCTGCCTACACTTTTACTGTCGGTTTGAAACACCCTCAGATCCATCTGGTTCAGCACCAATTTATTTAAGTTACAATGTTACCCTAAAGTGTGCTTTGGATCTACAACCTAGTTATTTATTCCGGTGTAATGGTCCATTACATTGTATAAAACACAATTTTAAAATGAACTTTTTTTGAATAAAAGACTCCAGACGCCTCAAGCACTCATTCCAGGGGACCCAGTGGAGGATGTAGGCACAGGTGTTGTGGACTGGCTTTACTGCAGGCACATGATCTGGTAAGACTATCTGATTGTAGATACCAGGAAACAACTAATATTAGTAGGTGAATATTTTTTGTTCCACCGAAATATTAAAGCAGGCGCCATGAAGAGAACTTCTCTGGGGATTGTTCAATAGCGGGAACTGGTGCAAACCAAACATTAATCCTGAGCATGGAGAGGCCAAAAAAGTCATCCGTGGAGCTGCTATCTCAGACTGCAAGACAGTTCTGGTTGAATAAAACGTATACAGCTCAATCCAGGCTGATCATGGTGTGGACTGAACACTCCCTACTGCAAAAACTTCTGGACCAAGTGGATGAAGCAGAGTGCAGAACCGCAGCCCTGGAAGACTCCTTAAAGGTGGTAGCCAGCTCCTTGAACAACGGCAAATGATCAAAGCAGATTTTAACTTAGCTAATTGATTTGGAGAACAGACTACACCGCAATAATATCCAGTTAGTGGGTACCTTTCTCGAATGATGGCTATGTGAATCCTGAGTCTCGTACTGTCACAATAAAAATAAATTAATTTCCTTAATTACACAGACAGGGATGGACTTTTCAATTTGGCTCTGAAAGAGGGCCCAATAATATACAATAACCATGTTGTCTGTTTATGTAGAGTTTTCTATAAAAACACAGAAGATAAAATCTCAATTTCAAGGAGTGAAGATGCATCTCAGAAACAAATAAAATGAGATATACCACTATGTCTCCAGCCTGGCTGAGAGTAGAGTTTAATTAAAAAAAAGCTCACTTCTCCGATACTCCACAGACCACCATCACCAAACTGGAGGTGCTGTTTATTGATATGAAAGGGACAACCTGCAGAATCCTGTGTCTAGATACTATTTCAAAATCCATAAGCGGAGCACTTTTCTATGAGACTGTAGTCCATTTTTTTTTTAATAAAATGTTTTAGTGAGGTCTTTAATACAGCACAAAAGAATAAAATTTTGAAAAATAATATCCCATCTAACTAATCTACTTATCTAACATTGTAGCTATTAGAATCATAACTAAGTATCATGTGAACCATTGAGATCAAGAAACCATCAGAAATCTATCAAGAATGTAATTTATAGCAACATAATCAATTAATATTTTCAATATTTCCAAATTGATGGTGTCAATCATATAAGTTTTCAAGGATCTAAACCCAAGTCAAGCCTAGTAAAGTAAAGGACTGAGAGTTAGCTTCCCAACTGGTTACTCCCCAACCGCACCAAATCATCTTGACGAGGGTGAACAACAAACTGAGAATCATACCAGTGGTGTCACACCCTATGAAACGTGTACATGGCCTTTCTGCTTTCATACATGAACCGCTCATGCTTCCAGACTTCAATGACTAGAGTGGTCCAGTGGAGAACACTGGGTGGTACAGACGCCATCCACCCCCTAGCAAGAATAACCTTAGCCAGGGAGGCCAGAGTAAATATGTACTTGAAGAGCGGTTTATCTAGCTTCTCTTCCAGTGTAATACCAAACAGATAAATCTTGTGGCACAAAGGAGGGGTGAGAGGTAGCGTGGAGAAGATTTGCCCCCATTTTCCACCCCAAAAGAACTGAACGACTGGGAACGTCCACAATAATTGCCAGAAAGTACCCGAGGCATCCCTGCACTTGGGACATTCAGAGGAAGTGCGTCATCCCATCCTGTGTTGCCTGGTGGGGGTTAAGTATACTATATGTACCATATGGAAATGTATCTGCTGGAACATATGACAAGAGGTGGCATCTCTAGTACCACCTTTCAGCAAACTTCCCTCCATTTGAGAGAACATCCAGATAAGCCTCCAAGCTAATTCTAAGCAGATCCAATCCTCCTGGAGACACTTGCGATAACAACAAGGCATATAATATAGATACTGTCTTGAAGGAGGCCACAGATCGCAACAGATTTGTAACAGGAGAATCTATAATCTGAGGCAGGTCCCTAGGACACTGAGCACGCAGGGCTTGTCTCAGCAGATACCAGAAGAACTGGTGCTAGATATCTGGAAGGTAACTCTTAGTTGTTCAAATGATCCTAAGTGACTATCTGTATATATTTGACCGATGGTATGGACTTCTGCCCTTCTCCACAACACTGTACCCTCTAGCTTCACCAGCTCCCTGAAAATAGAATTAAACCACAGAGGAGTGTCCGGGTCTATCCCTTCACCTCCCAAGACGGCATGCGTCACTTACCATGTCATTGAGGCCGTATTATAGGAGCCACCCCATCGAGGCTGTGCAGAATCAACAGAACCTGCAATGATCCAAGGGAGGGTTATGTCTGCTTGTCCAAGATGTGCCTGAGAGTGGTGTCCTGTGAAGCACCCAACCAATGGACCAGATGTGTAAGCTGCGAAGGCAGATAGGCAAGGCTTACCCTCCTGAGTTTTTAGTTCTGCACAAAGTGGTAAAGCTGACTCTCGCACTCTTACCAACCCATACCAGTAAAATTAGATATTTATCAATATACCGGAACACATGCAACGGTAGGTATACTGGTTAGTGCTGGAAGGGGAACAAGTACTTCACCTGAACCACCATTTTTATAAGATTAATCCTGCCGCTGACTGTAAGGGGAAGTTTCCGCCATGTGGGACACTTTTTCTTTAAATACTCAATTATTCGGTCAATGTTAAGTTTAACGTAATCAGACGCATGGGCCGCCACCCAAATGCCCAAATACTGGAACTTTACATATATGATTCCGTTACCATAGAAACTATATGCAAATAAGACTCACTGGTGATTCGGAGAAAGGATTTTAAATACCTTTGTGCTTGCCATGACCCCGATGCTTTGATAAAGATTATTTGAATTGATACGCGTCGGAAAGGGGTGGGCACCAGGAGAGGAACGTACACTGGACGGATTGGACTCACTCCAAGTTCCCGTAGCTTGTGGAGGAAACGAGCTGACAACCCGATCGTTTGGACGGGGTAGTTGTTTTATCTACATGCTCATATCCATCTGAGATGGGGTAAGAGTCCAGCCTTACCAGTGTTTGTTTTCCGATTGTGGATAGCCCGAATTCTTTATGTTTTTACATTTGTATATGTGTATTTTGTGCATCAAAAGTTTTTTAAAGATAATGCACTATTGACAACATCTTTTTTTGGGTACATACTATAAGTATATTGCGAAAAGGAGTCGATTTAAACAGCTATGAGGATAATCACGCAGCACCTCTGAGTCATGCTGGTTTAAGATCAATATCTTGTAAGTTTAAACCCAAGATGGCACAAAACCCCATCATGTGGTGCTGTTTTCGTATGGTTAATTACACACTGGAATTTTTGGGTTGTCTGATACTAATGAAGCTGATGATACATGTTACGCTATGATGTGATTTTTGATTTATTTTTATGTATACACATCTGTGGAGGAGAGTGTCAAAATTTGAAGTGAACATTGGTTCCATTGAATCTCCGGAATCACTGTGATATCAATCAAGTTAAAACTCTTCAAAATACCATTTTATTGGGACTGCTTGTTTCATTTCATTATTCTATTTGTCTATAGCCAATCCACCCTAATGCCATGGCATTAGGTCATGAGAAGGTCCTAGGGGCACTAGAGGATTCCCATAGAAATTTATACAAAACATACTTAGCTGTTAAACATTTTTCCGGAGGCATTTGAATTGGTCTCCCTAACTATCTCTATGCTGTAAGTCCGTATGGTAGTATTTGCCAAACCTGGTTAAGATCTTACAAGATGGGTATCATGCCGAGATGCATGTTAATAAATGAATCCAAACTATCCTATATAGAGGTCTAGCAGACATTCTTCATCTTATGACATTCTGCAACTTAGGACCAATATTCAGATACCCCCGTAACTACTCAGGAACAACAGAAAATGAGATATACGCCAGATACCTGACTCTTTGGCTTCATTATATTGATGATATATTGATGACCTGGAGGAGAAAGAGTTTTTGAAGAATTCATACAGTACAACTACTGAATACTAATAATCTGAGCATAAAATTGATGTATGAAATAAGTCAGAAAGAAATAAACTTTTTAGAACTCTTGATATTGGTGACATATGATGGTAGAATAGAAACAGACCTATATAGAGAAAACATAACAACTATTAGTCTGCTACAAATGAATAGTTCACACTTTCAACCCATACAAAAGGGAGAAATCCTAAGACTGAGGTGATACAATATGCTTCAACAAAGGTCACCTGAACTTACACAGATACTCATTGATAGAGGCTAAACAGTCAATATATAAAGCACAATATGAATCAGAGACTAGAGATCATATGACCTTTATCTATCCTATATTGTAATCTAATACTAAACTAGAAAAGATGAGCCTCTTAGGCAATTTTTGTCAAGAGTGGATAGATAAATGATAAGGATATTACGTTTTATGACACATCAGCCTCTGTTACAGATTTAGCCATTTTGGTTTATCTCAAACCACATGGTTGGATCAGTTACATTCTGTGCATGGGTGAGATTGGGATGTGCAGTAAATAGCATGTTACTTACATTTGCCATGGACACTGACCAGTTCTAGAAACCTGGAGGGATCTTTAAACACATGTAAAAGGCCTGGATGGTCTTCCAGTGACTCTTGTCTATAGGCTGATATGTAGCAGTGGTATTAGCAACAGCAGTGGCAGCAGGCACCTGGAACACTACAAATGGAATAGGATATTCTGCAAACTGGAATAAATCTAGACACCCTCTGGTTCTCTGGTCTGCACCTGGACTCTCCCTTGAACTCCTAACTAAACCTGATCTCTGTCTGGAATCCTGACTGAATCTGGACTCTGTCTGGAATGCTGACTGGACCTGGACTCTGTCTGGAATCCTGATTGGACCTGGACTCTGTCTGGAATCCTGACTGGACCTGGACTCTGTCTGGAATCCTGACTGGACCAGGACTCTCCTTGGACCTGGATTTCCTTGATACCTCTGGCAGCTTGTACTGGATCCCTGGCCGCTGACTTTCTGGCAATGACAGACTCTGCTCTTGAATTTACAGTTCCCACTGTGAGCCTGGCAGCTTTCTCTAGTAATCTAAAAATATACCACTGTAACGGAATCAAAATTGTCCACTCCCTTGTCTAGGGAATTATTGAACAAAAATAATATTTTCCATCATCCATATTATAGGTAGGTGCCACCACTGAAACCAAACCAGGACCAATTAACAACCAATAAAGAAAATAAGTTTCAATACTGTGGTGCACTATATGGACAAAACAAATCTACATAAAATATATCAGCTTTAGTAATATACAATTAAAATACATGAACTCAGTACTATAAGGTCAGGTTTAAAAAACAGCTAAATTAAAACAAAAGTGAAGCCGGGAAAGAAAAGGTAAGTGAAATACAATCATGTTGTGTTGTACTGTTGTCTAATATATATTTACTGTATATAAATGCAGGAAAGAAACCTTCTCATAAGACAGAGATTAAAGGCAAAGCTTTAATAATTAATATTATTGTTATTATTATTCATATTATTATCAGAGCTGATTTTACTAAATATTTATGTGGCAGTTATCTATCAGTGGATATATTGGATGTATATATATAGTGGCAGGGGCAGCAGCTCCGTTTTGGCAGCGCTGTCCTATACAGCAGCCGCGGCGCTGTCAAAGAAGCGTCTGCGGAGGTGCTGTATACAATACAGCACCGCCGCGGACGCTTCTTTGACAGCGCCACTGCTGCTGTACAGGACAGTGCCACTATGGTAGGCACTTAGTTAGCAGAGTGGGGGGGGGGGGTTTCTGGAGACCCAGAAACCCCCCCTGCATGCGCCACTGAGTGGTATTCCTCTTGTCAAACTTGCAGCTTTCTCTATGAGACTTACGGCTCTTTCTAAGGTTTTAACAGACAATCTTATTTCCTATTCTGTCTCTCTATGCTCTCCAATGGGGGCTTGGCTAGTGAATTACAAATGTGGCCAATTGTTTCTTCATTTTCCATTTTGTATTAATGGGAGTTATGCCCCTTTATATTGGATTATTACCTTACATTTTAGGTCTTGTCACAATACACCTATCAGTACTGCCAAACTTCATTGCACCCCTGGTAACTGTCTTTTCTCACTAACCTTAGTCCAGGATCTCTGTACAATCATCATATCCTGTTTCTGCTAGTGGAGCTATATACTGTGTGCATGATATAATGACTCACAAAGTGCAATGAAATGGTCTAGCAGTGTCCTAAACCACAGCTGCAGAGAAAGCTGGTATTTGGCAGGATGTGATGGAGAATGTCTGCAAATTAGGTGTTTCTAATTATTCTGTGTTGTGTTTCCAAACTCTGGCATCACTTGAAAGGAAGAGTGATATTGGCTGAACTAAACAATGACCGGAGAGGTCAATACTCTGTGACAGGGTTTAAAAGATGGATAGAGTCCATCTAGTCCATTAGGAAATCAAGGATTTTACTGCAATTCTGGAGAAATATGTAAATGTATTTTAAGCTGCAGGAGGCATCTGGAATCCTACAAAAAATCATTGTCCATTTTATTTTTGTATATACATATATGCGAAAAAGAAAGTAATTCCCCTTTCAAGCAAGAAGTGGAGTTACTTGCTCTAAATGTTATTTGCTCTAACACCTTGCTTGTAGAAATCCAAACACAGCCTAGCACAAGGACCTCATATCACCCTTCAAGCACAGTGGTGGAGGGAATAATGATTTGAGATGTTTTGCAACAACAGGACCTGTATGTCTAGCAAGCATTGAGTCCACCATGAACTCTTCTTTATATCAGAGTATTCTAGAGGAAAATGTGAGGTCAGCTATCATAATAGACATGGATAGATAATGCAACATGAAAATGATCCTAACCATACCATGAAATCTACAATTAAATGGCAGAAAAAATAATCAAGGTTTTGGAATGACTCAACCTCAGTGAGGTATTGTGGGGACCTGAAGAGAAACATCACTGAACCAGTGATAAAGAGTGGGCCAAAATTCCTCAAATACAAATTAAGGGACTGATTAACATAAAGAGAAATAAATCCCTTCAGGTTCATTTTGCTAAAGGAGGTATAAGCAACTGTGTCCTAAGGTATATTTGTATCTTACACATGGCCTCTTCATTTTGGCTTTTAATCTTAGGGCCTGATTCATTAGTGATCATGGGCCTGATTCATTAAGGAACTTAAATTAAGAAGTTTCTTATTTCAGTCTCCTGGACAAGTTACAATGCAAGGGGTGAAAATAATTTTTCTGTTTTTCACATAAGTTAAATACTGACTGTTTTTTCATGTAGCACACAAATATCAACTTTAAATTTCAGTGTACAAATAAGCTATCAAGTATTTGTGTGCTACATGAAAAAACAGTCAGTATTTAACTTATGCGCAAAACAGAATACTAATTTGCACCCCTTGCATTGTAACATGGTTTTGTCCAGGACACTGAAATAATAAACTTCTTAATTTAAGTTCCTTAATGAATTAGGCACAATGTGAGATCTGTTATTAGTTGTCACGAGAGATTTGATTTATCAAATTGAAAGACTTGGGGGTATAATTACTAAACTGTGGGTTTGAAAAAGTGGATATGTTGCCTATAGCAACCAGTCAGATTCTAGTTATCTTTTATTTAGTACATTCTACAAAATGACAGCTAGAATCTGATTGGTTGCTATAGGCAATATCTCCACTTCTTCAGACCCACAGTTTAGTAAATATACCCCTTGGCATATTATTAATTATGTTCTTATATGCAAAAACACAGATTTAAAAGAGGATGCGCTTTGTTTTTAACATGCTCATAAACATCTAAACACCTTCTCAAAGGTAAAGCAGTACATTAACTTATCACCATCACAAAATACATTACTACTCATATCCAATTTTAATACAATTTGAATGCAATTTAGAATTAGTGTCACTGTCTATGCTGAGGACTCTAAACATGATCAGGCATGGCTCAAAAGTCAGGCAACCGAGTCCGTCACCTTAGGCCCTGAGGTTATCAACCTCACCTGTTCATGCATGAAAAAAAAAAACCAGAGCAAATTTATGTAATGTGTCAAACAATCAAGTGCATGATGATAGTGGAACAGTGTTATTATGAGAAATTCTCATGGATGCACTTTTTATATTCAATAGCTTGTGTCTTCTTAGCAGCACATGCATGCACACTTGTGTTTTGTTTTGTTTTTTTGCTCATGGTCATAAATGGGTGTGCACTGTCTTATGAGGTAATATAAAATGCTTTCGTCTGATGTATGTGCATCACACTTCAAAGTTTTCTGAGAGTACTTTGGTGCAGTACCCTGTTGACCATTCTGTACAGACTAATTCCGTTAATAACTATGTCTGGACTCTACCTTCTTCTGGTCTAGAGCCTGTTAATGACCATCTGGCTGTCAGGTCTCCTGTTTCTTCAGTTCTTCACTAACCCTGTTCTCTGTCCACTATGTGTTCTGAATGCATCACTGCTACTATACAGGGGTCACAGTTTAAAATCATTCTTCTTTTCTAAGAACACCACCAATTCCCAATAAGAATCTGGTGCTGGGACTCAAATTACGAGCTCTGGGTTGCAACAGTGCAGCCTTTACGCATAGGCTCAGTTAACAACTGCTGCACTGTTTTTTATTATCAGTTCCTCCGTGTAGACCTGCTTTAGGGAATGGTCTAATGACCTGCTCTAGTAATGACTTGCCAGCACCTGAGACTTGTTACCACAGGCTCAGGCCTATATAAGCAGATTCCTATGAAAAACACATACACTGGACTTGGTATTACTTGAGTCCCAGACTCACCCACTGTACACCATAAGTCTGTTGAACCCAGCAATAAGTACAACCACATTTTTAGACAGAGAACCAAACTAAGGAAGGGGTTGGGGAAAGGGGGGGGGGGGGGGGGCAGAAAAGGAACGTGTCCTGGGCTCCCCTCTCTCTGATCTACCGCAGGAGACAGTTATTTGATTTCAGTCCCATGTGGTCCAAGGAAGAAAAAAGATTAATTTCAGGAAGATGAGTCTCCACTCTCAAGGGAGTCACCCAATGTAGATAAGAAGCCCTTTCTTTATAATATGTGAAATTCTAACTTTCAATGAATTATTGAGCATGATTATCCTGGTCCTCCCAGGTCAATTAAAAGAGGGATGCTGACTTCATTCTTAACTTTATAATCGTAATCTTGTCTTAAATAGCCCATACATTAACAGAAGTTGTAACTATGAAGCTACCCTTAACCTGAGTTCAAGCTTTCCTTCCCAAATTCTAAAACTTCTAATAAAAAAAATCTTTATTATCATTTTTTACCAGTGGAAACGTAAAAATATTATTTGTTCTTGTACTGATGCCTTGAAAGGGTACAATTTTCTATTGCTTCTATGTAGAAACACAAAGACAAGCTGGTCCCATAATTACATGCAGTTATGAGGGCCGTTAGAACAAGACATTTATTGACATTTACTCTGACAAACCGTATGTTTGAATATATGATTATTGCTCAACTACTGCACATATTCTGTTATGTTGTTAATAGACTTTAAATAAAGGATAGAAGACAGGAAACTAGAAAGTGATATTTAATGTTGGTGTGTTGCTGCAGTGTAAGAAGCAGCTTCTATGTTTTACTCTTTAATAACATCATGCTCTTGTTGTGGTTCTGGGCTGCATGAAGTCATATATGGCCAAATTATATACCAATCTGATCACCGGCAGTTGTGCTGACCAATCACAGTGTGTGGGGAGATGTAGGTCAAGTGTAATGTGGTCTAATAGCAACCATCAGGACATTTATCTCCTCAAATAATACAGTGTAATTGATCTTCTCTTGAGTAAAGTATATTAAACATCCTGCTTACCTTGTTGTAGATAAACTGTTCAGGTCCAAGCAAGGGTTGCTTATAGTGGCTGCATAAACTGAGCAGCTAATACTGGAGCAATTCCATTTACACTTATCAGGTCTTTGTGAGGTAGACAGGGCATTATGACATCATGTGATGTAATGCATAAGTCATCTGAGTAACACAGCAATTGCTTGATTATTTTAACTCTGACAGGTAGCTATCGGAAAATATAAAAACAGTCACAGCCATACTTTTCTAGAGAAAGAAATATATTATATATTATTACCGAAAAGCTCTGCTACAATCACTTTCACAGTTAGTACACCTGCAAGAATATATTCATCTAATCATAGAGCGGATACCAAAGCTCTTCATGAAAATGCAGCAGTGAGGTCAGAACTAGATGGAAAAATAGGAGAAGTTTGAATGTAAGGTAAGTGTTAGGTACATTCTACCAGGGAATGTATCTGATTCTCTATAACATCTAGACAGGGGCTTCCACTAACAGAAATATCCATCTGGCTTTAAGCACATTAAGAACATAGTCTGATTAGGTTAGACATGTACAGTATGTGCAGAACAGTGAATCAGTGATTTTAAATATTTTCTAGTTATGATCTATTACAGATGAGGGGACTGCGAACAAGACATGTACAAATAACAGTACCAATGAAAGGGCAAAGCAGAGAGACGTTTCTTTGTCCTGGGTCCCCATGTTCTGAGCACAGCCACCTTGATTTTAAGTTAAAATCCAATAAGTATCAGCATATTTCTGATTGTCACATGTCTTTTTACAGTCCTGGGAGTCAGGAGGAAGTCCCACCCATTCCTCAGAGGGGAGGAGTTTTGGCCTATTTAAGGACTCAAATTCAGTCTAGGCTGGACTCGTGTCTGGAGAGGGTGGAAGGCTCTCACCTCTCCACTGAAGGACCCTATGTGTGTTGAACTTTCTGCATTGCTTTGGTTTTCTGTTCGCCTGTATTGCCGTGTTATGCTGTGGATCCTCACAATAAAGCTCCTGTTTGACACCGACTCATGACCTTGGCTGGGTTGTTAACCCACTGCAAAAAGCAGAATAAATTAGAGGAGAAAATAGCACTTGACCTTAACAAAACAGTACAAAAGGTCTATCAGTAGACTACTGAGTACGTTCCGGATGAGGAGGAAATAAAAAGATTCAAGCTCAGTCCCCTGGAATCCACAAAAGACAAGATATCACTTCTTTAAAAGAGGGGAATATTTCCTATGAACCCATGTATAGGTACAAACTATACTAGTGCAATAGACAAGTAGGGAGCAATACAAATTACCTGTCTAGTGCGAGTTACTCAACCAATAAAAACAAATATCATATGGGTTGCTATGGTTATAGCGTAATAATAATAGTCTTGACTTTTCATCACCACTGAACATCAATACAGAATATGAGTACATACCGTCCTTTTTTGTCTTAAAAAAAGAGTACAAATCGAATTTCTGCAGAACTGTCCTATTTCCAGAGAGATGTGAAGTTCCGACAATAAAATCATTGAGTCCCGCTTCTGCTTTTCCATTCCACTCTGTGGTTGTAAATTTACATTTCTTGTAATCTAGGACTATAGCTTAGATGATGATGATCAACTCATTCTGCTGCCTGGTTGAAGCAGAACTGGGAACATATAAGGACTAATTCCACCAGCAAAATGTGAAACAAGGAGCGTATATGATAGAACAAACATTTCAAGGAAGCTTGTACGACACACATACATCTGAATTCAGGCTGTTCAATTTTTTAAAAAATATTTTCTATTTATGCTTTGCTTCAAGAAATAAGTAATTGTTTTCAGTGCATTTCATTCAATGTTTATCTGACAACTTTTTAAGTAGCTGTTCTAATTCTGTCAAAATATAAAAACTGTAAACAGCCCAATCATACTATATCAATAGAACATGATTTCATGAAGAATGTTTATGCTGAAAATTGGGTGGAACAGTTCACAGAAGTTGTAAAATGCTGATAACATGTATCCAGGAGAAGAAATACTCAGTGAGTGCAGTAAGAATCTATATAAGATTTGTATGACGCAGGATAGGAATCGTGTGCCTCAGGTCCTCAGGCCATTACACTTTAGTTAATTGGTTCACACTACAGCATTTGCTGACACAAGATCTAGCTGCAGTGTCAGAGCTCGCAGATATGAATATATTTTATTACACACACAAGCTCAGACGTTCCCCAGCACCTGGAGCTGTGTCCTCACTTCTGCTTCACCTCTATAGCCTTACACCCAGCCCATTAGTGCTAGTCTTAGAGTGTTACAGGTTACAGATATTCTAAACAAACCTGACCCTGTTGAACTGGTGTTTTGGTAGCAGCATGTGGGCCGCACTTTCCTAGTTTAAGAACCTTTATACAAGAAGTGTTTCCCCACTCCTTTACATTGTTCTATTACACGTATCTGCTAATATTTACTATACAGAAGCAGATAACACTATTAACCGCACTTACAGCGCCATCAACACTCATCATAAATTCAGAAATAAAACAACGCAGGAGAGGACGACTTATAGCTTATACTTCTATTATATGGTCTACAAATTACTAGATGTTCCAGGCATATGACCCTTTATAATGTAGCTAATATGTAGCAATGGGGCTAGTGACACTGATGATCTTTTCTGGTGGAATACTGGAATAGTGTTTTTAGGCAGGGATGTTTGTCCCAGGTTTCTGACCTACCTGTTTTAAAAACCCCAGGGAGATTGTTTTGTGTGGGATGGAGGTTCCCAAAAGTGTGTGTTCAGCTTTAGGAAAAAGCTAGTAAGGGTCCCTGGGGTATAAATGGAGAGAAAAGGGGTGACCATTTATAAGGCCCAATCCAGGTCTTCTGATCTTCCAGTCTGACAGCAGACTGATTAATGGTTTCACCTGATCAGTCTGAGTCTCTGCTCTGCCTGGGGAAAAGGACTGTAGGGTCTCTATAGGAGATAGCCTGATACATAATGTGAGTAAACTATATGTGCAAGATCTTCTAATGTTTTTTTTTAGTTTTGATAGTCAGGAACGACATGTGTTATGATGTATTTGTGTAATTAGTGCTGGACAGGCAAGTTGTTTATTTTGAAGTTTTCTTTATTTATTTTTTCTGCTTAATAAAACTGTCTGAGGCCAGTTCTACCAAAACCTTGGACCTGTGTTACTTCTCTGCTGCTGTATACTACCATCCACCCCAGGCCATAGCACCTGTTCCCCTAACCCGGTTACAATATATATATATTTTAAAACACTTTAAATCAATTGACAATCACCCTCATCAGCCATTTATATAGCACCACTAATTCCACAGCGATGTACAGAGAACTCACTCACATCAGTCCCTGCCCCGTTGGAGCTTACAGTCTAAATTCCCTAACATACACACACAGACCGAGAGAGACTAAGGGCAATTTAATAGCAGCCAATTAACCTACTACTTTAAAGATAGAGTATTAATGTTTAGGCTCTTCAGGGATTATTTATGATGAATGAGTCCATAAAATAATGAAGTGTATCTTAACCTGCAACTTTCCCTAAAGTGGTTCCTGACCAATAAATAGCATTCATCATCATCTGCTTTCTTGGGGTCTTATTGGGTCCCCTGGGATTTTCCTTGATAGTGGTTGGCCCAGGAAAAGACCTCATACACCTCTGACCTGGTCATGTGATACTCTCCCTCATGCCTCTTTAGATATGATCTGTGCCTCGTCTCCGCTCTGATTTTCACCTCTCACGCCTGCCTCTAAGCTGCTCCCCACTTATGGAACCCCTTACCCCCTCTGACCAGACTCTCCCCCAATCAGTCTTTCAAGCTCTCTCTCAAACCCACCTTTTCATTATAGCCTATTAGACCCCACCTGATGCTACTCCCTCTAGGTTCTACCATCCCGAACTCTAATTTGAAACCCACTATCTCCTATTGTCTCAGCACTGCCCTCTCCCTCTAAATTGTAAGCTCTCAAGAGCAGGGCCCTCTCTTCCACGTCATCACCTTCTTCCTCAACTTTGTATGTACTTGTTCTGTTTGTTAGCATGATGTATGATGTGTGTTATGTATGACTTTGCAATGCTGTGGAGTTTTCTGTCACCTTGCAAATAAACGATAATAATGACGATAATGGCAAATATTGGCTTTATTTGCTCTTTAAACTGACTCCTTACTCTTAGGGTTTGGTTAAACAACAATTCAGAATACAAAGCATGCACATTTAATTTACAGCAAAAATAAGATTTAACATTACATAGAGATATTAAAGCCACACATAATTCCAAGTTTTAAAATGGCTTGCTGCTTTAGCAAGCACAACTAAGGTATGGGTATAGTTTCTCTCTAAAACAAGATACATTTGTTTATTTGTAATTAGCAACTATAGGACTGAAAGTGGCAGTGAGTCCAAGGTATAGTATTAGCTGGTGCGAGGTGCGGCTATGGTTGAACAGTTGTACAAACGTTGAGGGTTTCCATGGTGACAATAACAACAAAACAAAACAACCATCAGTCTGCCTGTGTCACAGACAGCATCTTCTAGGTTGGCTTTTTAACACCACAAGAGACATATTTTTTTATACAATGAATGTAAAATCCTTCACTAATGATCTTTGTTAGTACAATTCTCATTATTTGATGGTCCACACTATGAGGGGTATTCAATTGACCGCAAGATTTTTTTCCCCCCCCGCGTTAAAAAAAAATCACCCGCAGGTTTTTCACTGCTACAGCGACCGTTTTTAGTTACCGCAGCGTGAAAACTCGTGCAATTCAATTGAAAAAGAGGGAAGGCTGCCCCTGTGCGTTAATCATTGTGTTTGCGAGTTTTTAGGGGAGTGAAGGGGATTTTTAACACGGTCATGTATAACACAAAAAAAAGGATTGACATATATTTTCATACATTTTATTGCATTACACAACCATTCTAGTTGATAATATTTACATTACAGTACTTTCTTTAGCATATTTTTTTATTTAACTCATTTTTACTATAGAATCATCTATACCATGTCAAAACACATTAGTACAATCATATTTGTACCAAAAACATACATAAATATATTTAATTAGTGATTTTTATTTTTATTCTTTTTTATTGTTTTTTGTTTTTCATTATTTTTTTCACAAGAAAATCAACTTTTACATGTTAGGCATTACTGATGAACATAGTTAGTCTTTTTTTTCTCTCATTATTACATGATTTCAAATAGTTTTCAGAGGTTTTTTATTTTTGAATCACGGGTAAAGTTAACCCGCTCAAAAATTATTTTAAAAAAACAGCGTTAAAATGACTTAACGTGGTCTTAAAAAAATCTTGCAGGTAAATTGAATACCACCCTATATATTGTTTGTATCTTTTTTTTTGGGCTGAATCTGCGCCAAGGGAATTTTCTGACATACTAAAGATTCAAAGATTCAGTGACATCATGAGTGGGTAGATCTATCTTTCTCCCATAGACATATTGGTAGGCTTACATTTACCTTAAGCTGGGTACACCCTACAGAATTTTTCACCAACTTTTTATGCCGATCGATTTTACATCCGATCGATGGTCCGATCGCTCGGCCCGTGGACTGCATACACACTAGCCTTGTTTTAGACGATAAAGGGAAGAGCAGCTGTCCCGTTAGCAACTTTTTACAGCCATGTTGTCGTGAGCAATTACTGTAATTTTGTACTCACTGTTGCGGATCGTTCGGAAACTTATACACACTACACAATGGAAACGAGATTGAAACGAAAATATTTAACGGTACAACCAACCAAATGAGGCAAGAATTGTCCATTTGGGCAGACTTTCGACCATCGTGTCACTGCACACACTGACCCGACTTTTGAACGATCAGTCGTATGTCGGCTGGTTGAGCTGATTATTGGACAAAAACCATGTAGTGTGTATCTAGCTTTAGTGTGTGTGTTTTTGTGTGGTAGGGAATAAAGATTGTAAGCTCCACTAGAGCAGTGTCACTCACCGGACTGTGAGTGCCTCTTCCCGGACATTTAGGAACCGTGGCCGTCCTCCATCCTGAGGGTCTGCGCATGCGCAGCCCTTTCCTACCCTTCAGTGTATGTCCCTTTAACTTAATTGGCAGATCAGGCAACACTCCCTATATTAAGCACCTGTGTTCAACACCACGTTGCCTGATCTTGGAGTCTCATTCCCCCATGAGTCTCTGAAGGTGTTCCTGTGTTTCCTCGTTTATTCAGCGCTGCTGATTCCTGTGGTTTCCAAACCACTTCTACCCCTGTGGTTTCCAAACCATTTCTACTACTGTGGTTCCCATACCACTTCTACCATCAAGTTCATCATCAAGACTGTGAGCTGATTCCTATCCGCTGCCTCCGTGCACTACAGTCTCCTATACCACTTCAACTCTATCTCATATCATCATCTAGACTGTGAGCTGATTCCTATCCGCTGCCTCCGTGCACTTCAGCCACTCTCCACATCTACTCACCTGTTCATCATCGAGACTGTGAGCTGACTTCTATCTGCTGGCTCCATGCACTACAGTCTCCAGCTTGCAACTCGTCTGTGTCTCCACATCGTGACTGTTAGCTGAGTCCTACCCGCTGCCTCCGTGCACTACAGACTCTAGCTTGCAACTCATCTGTGTTTCAACATCGTGACTGTGAGCTGATTCCTATCCGCTACCTCTGTGCGCTACAGTCTTCATCTCATCTCTCCCGTGTTTCCTCGAGACTGCTGCTATTATTGCCATTCGCTACTCCCGTGATCAACAGCTCCTGGTCTACTCTGCTCACCCGTGTTCCATCGCTATTTGCACCTGCTGGTTGCTACTGGTTACCTCCGTGAGTCCGCAGAGCCCTGCTCCTGCTGCCAGCGCTAATCGTCCATCTGTTGCTGATCCGCTCTCCACACCTTCCTGTGTCCCGCTGGTCTCTACCCGCCTGTCAGCATTGGATTCGTGTCTCATCTACTATCCTGCTGCTAGATCATCACCATTCTCCTGGGTCCGCCAAGAGTCCAGTTCCGTGTTCTACCGATTCCTGGTGATTCGTGTCCCTGTTGGTTTACTTACCTGTGCGCTGCACCTACTAGACCTCTGCGTCATCCATCCAGGGACTTCTCATCCTGCCGGCCTCCTGCCGCTCAGGTATCGCTGCACTCCTGTCTGACTGCCTGCTTCTGAACCACGGTATGCATACTTCTCATTGACTGTGCTGGTGTATTGCATATCTTGCTGGACTGTGTTGGTTCTCCTCTGGAGTCTGCTATCCGCTGAGTCTGTTGCCATCATTGACTGTACTATCTTGTTCCGGATTACTTCAAGAGACTTTCCATATTTGCAGTGCTGTTCAGTCATTCATATATATATCTATATTGTGCATATTACTGTGGATCGTGTTAAGGTGCCGTGTTTACCCTGTGTTGCAGTCTCTCCCCGTGCACCTCCTCACATATATATTCAGTGGTACAACTTGCTAGTAGCAGACCACTGATCCCTGTTTCCAGTATCACCTGTTCCAGTATCCTCTCACATAGCAGTGGTACAACTTGCTATCGCAGACCACTGACTCCCCGGATACCTCCACTTGGATTCCATTCCTTCACTCAGACAGTGGTACAACTTGCTATCCGCAGACCGCTGACTCTCATCACCTCCTCGTTTCTGTTGGACATTCCTCCTCACTATAGCAGTGGTACAACTTGCTATCGCAGACCACTGACTACCTTCACGTGTCCTTGTCCATACAGTTCCTCGTGTACTATTACCTCCATATTACCAGTGTTGCTAGTCATAGACTTTCCTGAGCATCTCATCATCTGCTATTTACTGTTCCGTGATCACCCTGCTACCAGAGTACCCTATTACCACCTACATTGCTCTGGTAAGCCTACCACCTGGTGATCCCTGGGTAAAGACTCCTAGTGCCCGTGACAGTAAGATCAGGCCATGACAGACCCAGATACGGAACCTACAGCCAAAGAGATGCTGCGGCATCTGGTTACCCGTATTGAGCAACAGGAAGTTCGCCAACGGCATTTACTGCGGTGTTACCAGGCGTTAGCCTCCCAAAGACCGTCTGTGCAAGATGCCACAACTACTGTTGATGCTCCTGTGCCTTCCTCCGTTTCCCCAGTGCCATCCCAGGTGTTTACGGCTTCCACGCTTCACCTGCCTACTCCGTCAAAATACGATGGAGACCCCAAAACTTGTAGGGGTTTTCTTACTCAATGCTCAGTTCATTTTGAGCTCCAACCTCAAAATTTTTCTACCCATCGTTCCAGAGTGGCCTATCTTATTTCATTGTTTTCTGGACAAGCTCTCGCATGGGCTTCCCCTCTGTGGGAAAGAAACGATCCATTGTTACAGGATAGTGCCGAATTTATTTCCACGTTCCGAAGTGTATTCGATGAACCAGGTCGTGTTATTTCCGCTGCATCCAGCATTCTCCGTCTTCGCCAAGGATCTCGCACTGTAGCTCAGTACGTCATTAGATTTCGGATATTAGCCTCTGAACTTCAGTGGAACGCTGAGGCACTGATCGCCGCCTTCTGGCAGGGGCTTTCCGATAAAATTAAAAACGCACTGACTTCACAAGAACTACCCTCCTCTTTAGAAGATTTGATCTCTCTTTGCCATCGTGTAGACCTGAGGTTTCGTGAAAGAGAACCTGAGAAAACAACTTCGGTTAAAACACCTCTTCTCTCAAATCCTCAATTTCACCCAGCTTCATCTCCGGTGATACCCATGGAGATAGGTCGCTCCAAATTAACTTTAGAGGAGAGGGACCGAAGAATAAAGAATAGACTTTGTATCTATTGTGCCGATTCCACGCATATGCTCAATTCTTGTCCCAGGAAATGCCGGGCTCTAACCAATACTGGGGAGATAAGGTTAGGGTTCCTGGAGTGCTCTCCATCTTCTACGAAATTAAAAGCCTGTGCTTTTGAAGTTACGATTTCCTTTGCTACCAAATCCTTTGAGGCTCAAGCACTGATTGATTCCGGAGCAGCAGGAAATTTCATTTCCAAATCATTAGTGAATTAATGGTCCCTACCAGTGATTACCTTGAAAACACCGATTACTGTGACTGCTATGGATGGATCACGTCTCATCAATGGTCTCATCACCCAGAGTACGTCTCCAGTAACGCTTCAGATTGGTGGGCTACACCATGAAGAGATTTCGTTTTTAATTCTTCCTGTTACGACAAGTCCGATTGTCTTAGGCCTTCCATGGCTTCAATGTCATTCTCCCCAGATTGACTGGCGCACTTCTCAAGTTACATCGTGGGGAGCTGAATGTCATCATCGTTGTCTCTCTCAAGTGGTTTCATTCAAAAGACAGCATTCGTCTATTCCACCAGGTCCTCCTCCACAGGATCCTTTATCTACGGATCTGTGCGATAAGGTTCAGTCTGAACGCCTTCCTCCTCATCGGGCGTTCGTGACGTCATCGGACGTTGAAGATGGATCTCAGGAGTCATCTTCAAAAAGTCAAGGGCTGGTGGTTCACGGTCACCATCCGTCTTTTCCGGAATTTCCTGCCCTCCCTCCCACCCAAGTTCCTGCTGTGGAGACTGCTTGTCAGACCTTCAAAAATATCTGGTCTCAGGTCAAAACCTGTTTAAAGAAGACATCTAACAAATATAAGTCTTTCGCAGATAAGAAGAGGCGGGCTATTCCACCACTAAAAATTGGAGATCGTGTCTGGTTATCTACCAAAAATATTCGTTTGAAGGTCCCATCTATGAAATTCGCCCCTCGTTTTATTGGTCCATATAGGATCATTCAAGTAATCAATCCAGTATGTGTTAAACTTCTTCTTCCTAAGAATCTTCGGATTTCCAATGCCTTCCATGTGTCGTTACTCAAACCTCTTATCATCAACCGTTTCTCAACTCCTCCCTCAGCTCCGCAGCCAGTTCAAGTTCATCAGGAGGAGGATTTCGAGATTACTGAGGTATTGGATGCAAAAATTTCGCGAGGAGTCCTCCGTTTCCTCGTTCATTGGAAGGGCTTTGGTCCTGAGGAGCGCTCTTGGATCAAAGCTGAAGATCTTAATGCTCCTGCCCTTTTGAAGAAGTTTTATTCCAAAAATCCGGACAAGCCCGGTTCCAGGCGTTCTGTGCCCACCTTTAAAAGGGGGGGTACTGTCACTCACCGGACCGTGAGTGCCTCTTCCCGGACATTTAGGAACCGTGGCCGTCCTCCATCCTGAGGGTCTGCGCATGCGCAGCCCTTTCCTACCCTTCAGTGTATGTCCCTTTAACTTAATTGGCAGATCAGGCAACACTCCCTATATTAAGCACCTGTGTTCAACACCACGTTGCCTGATCTTGGAGTCTCATTCCCCCATGAGTCTCTGAAGGTGTTCCTGTGTTTCCTCGTTTATTCAGCGCTGCTGATTCCTGTGGTTTCCAAACCACTTCTACCCCTGTGGTTTCCAAACCATTTCTACTACTGTGGTTCCCATACCACTTCTACCATCAAGTTCATCATCAAGACTGTGAGCTGATTCCTATCCGCTGCCTCCGTGCACTACAGTCTCCTATACCACTTCAACTCTATCTCATATCATCATCTAGACTGTGAGCTGATTCCTATCCGCTGCCTCCGTGCACTTCAGCCACTCTCCACATCTACTCACCTGTTCATCATCGAGACTGTGAGCTGACTTCTATCTGCTGGCTCCGTGCACTACAGTCTCCAGCTTGCAACTCGTCTGTGTCTCCACATCGTGACTGTTAGCTGAGTCCTACCCGCTGCCTCCGTGCACTACAGACTCTAGCTTGCAACTCGTCTGTGTTTCAACATCGTGACTGTGAGCTGATTCCTATCCGCTACCTCTGTGCGCTACAGTCTTCATCTCATCTCTCCCGTGTTTCCTCGAGACTGCTGCTATTATTGCCATTCGCTACTCCCGTGATCAACAGCTCCTGGTCTACTCTGCTCACCCGTGTTCCATCGCTATTTGCACCTGCTGGTTGCTACTGGTTACCTCCGTGAGTCCGCAGAGCCCTGCTCCTGCTGCCAGCGCTAATCGTCCATCTGTTGCTGATCCGCTCTCCACACCTTCCTGTGTCCCGCTGGTCTCTACCCGCCTGTCAGCATTGGATTCGTGTCTCATCTACTATCCTGCTGCTAGATCATCACCATTCTCCTGGGTCCGCCAAGAGTCCAGTTCCGTGTTCTACCGATTCCTGGTGATTCGTGTCCCTGTTGGTTTACTTACCTGTGCGCTGCACCTACTAGACCTCTGCGTCATCCATCCAGGGACTTCTCATCCTGCCGGCCTCCTGCCGCTCAGGTATCGCTGCACTCCTGTCTGACTGCCTGCTTCTGAACCACGGTATGCATACTTCTCATTGACTGTGCTGGTGTATTGCATATCTTGCTGGACTGTGTTGGTTCTCCTCTGGAGTCTGCTATCCGCTGAGTCTGTTGCCATCATTGACTGTACTATCTTGTTCCGGATTACTTCAAGAGACTTTCCATATTTGCAGTGCTGTTCAGTCATTCATATATATATCTATATTGTGCATATTACTGTGGATCGTGTTAAGGTGCCGTGTTTACCCTGTGTTGCAGTCTCTCCCCGTGCACCTCCTCACATATATATTCAGTGGTACAACTTGCTAGTAGCAGACCACTGATCCCTGTTTCCAGTATCACCTGTTCCAGTATCCTCTCACATAGCAGTGGTACAACTTGCTATCGCAGACCACTGACTCCCCGGATACCTCCACTTGGATTCCATTCCTTCACTCAGACAGCGGTACAACTTGCTATCCGCAGACCGCTGACTCTCATCACCTCCTCGTTTCTGTTGGACATTCCTCCTCACTATAGCAGTGGTACAACTTGCTATCGCAGACCACTGACTACCTTCACGTGTCCTTGTCCATACAGTTCCTCGTGTACTATTACCTCCATATTACCAGTGTTGCTAGTCATAGACTTTCCTGAGCATCTCATCATCTGCTATTTACTGTTCCGTGATCACCCTGCTACCAGAGTACCCTATTACCACCTACATTGCTCTGGTAAGCCTACCACCTGGTGATCCCTGGGTAAAGACTCCTAGTGCCCGTGACAAGCAGGGACTGATGTGAATGATTAAAAGTCCTCTTAAAGCGCTTCACAATATATAGGTGCTATATATAAATGTTAATAAATAAATAATTTGAAGCACCACTACTGTTCTTCTTGATTTCCAGATAGACCTTCTTCTATATGTTTGAGCTAAAATTAATAACTCCCACTCTTCTATCTACATCAAACTGATTATTTTCTCTTAAAACACTGCTTGGTTTGCCCTCATTTATGTCTTCAATTAATAATCAAAGTGAGGGGACGACAGGACTGTATCTTTTACTTATGTCACCTTTGTGTGTCTTAACACAGTTTGTATGTTTTAATCTAGAAATGTGCTTTCCTGCAGAAGTACAACTGCACTTACAAGTACAAAAGGCAGCCCATTATATGTGGATGAGACCTAATCTCCAGGACCTCAGAGTTGTTGGAGAATTCAGGTCCTGTTGAGAATTCCCTCGATCCACTTCCCTCCTCCTATCAGCTGGTAGAATGTTTTGAACTACGCAGATGATGCGCTTTAGCCTGCAAATCTATATTATACTTGCCAACTCTCCCGGAATGTCCAGGAGACTCCCGAAACTCGGGTCAGTCTCACGGGCTCCCGGGAGAGCTGGCAAGTCTCCCACTCCCGGGATTCACCGTCCCGAAATGACGCGATTCGCTGTGAATCGTGTCATTTTGGCCCCGCCCCCACGACAAAACAGCATTTTTTTTTTGTCGCTGGGGCGGGACCAAAATGACGCGTTTGTCGTGCCCTGTCCCCTCCGGCCCTCCAGTCACGCCCATCTCCCGGAAAACACTTGCCAAAAGTTGGTAAGTATGATCTATATGCATCTTTGTAATTCTGAATCACAAAAGATCATTTGTGCTATGGTTTTGCATTTTGTTGTATCAAATAACTGTCTTTACCCAATGATAAAATAATAATAGAAAGGTAAAAACAGACAATATTTTCACATTTCTTTTTCAGCGCACAACACATAAAGATAGATAAATGCCGAGTGGCATATATTTTTGTTACAAGCAAACCAATATGACACTAAATTAAAAACAATAAAATATGTTCCTTTATCTGTTTTGTGCTTTTACAAAAGGCCCTGTCAATTAATATTACAACAGTAAAACTTAAAGTTGATGTTTTTACCTCTGTTGTATTGATTTGGAATCACTGTAAAGATGGTGACAAAGTGTAAATGTAACAAAGATGTCATTACAACATCGTAATTCATGCTCAAAAAATCAACCTGTAAAAATAACGTATTTACTAGAGATGGGCGGGTCCGGTTCCCCGAGAACCGAACCCACCCGAACTTTGGGATCTGGTACTCTCCCGCCCGTTCGGAATCCAAATCGAGGCCGAACATCATTGTGACGTCGTCGGATCTCGGTTCTCGCGATACTTGAAGATTATAAATACACGCCTCCACAGTAATCCATCGCCATTTGACAGAGGGAGAGAGCAGGGTGTAGTCACAGGCTGATTAGAGCAGGGACAGAGAATACAATATTCTGATTCCAGATGTGCTAACAAAAATCGCTAGAGAAGAGAGGAGGATAGAGGGTTTTTTTTTATTTTTCCTATATTTGGCGCTCAAAGTGCTTTTTGGGTGTCCCCCATTATTTTGCCTAAATATTTCTGGCTGTCAAAATTACTATCTGTCAGCAGTATCTACCAACTAATTTTTAGCACTCCCCAGTGCTTTTGGGGTGTCCCCCATAATTGTGCATAAATATTTCTGGCTGTCAAAATTACTATCTGTCAGCAGTATCTACCAACTAATTTTTAGCACTCCCCAGTGCTTTTGGGGTGTCCCCCATAATTGTGCATAAATATTTCTGGCTGTCAAAATTACTATCTGTCAGCAGTATCTTACCAAATAATTTTTAGCACTCCCCAGTGCTTTTGGGGTGTCCCCCATAATTGTGCATAAATATTTCTGGCTGTCAAAATTAGTATCTGTCAGCAGTATCTACCAACTAATTTTTAGCACTCCCCAGTGCTTTTGGGGTGTACCCCATAATTGTGCATAAATATTTCTGTCTGTCAAAATTACTATCTGTCAGCATTATCTACCAACTAATTTTTAGCACTCCCCAGTGCTTTTGGGGTGTCCCCCATAATTGTGCATAAATATTTCTGGCTGTCAAAATTACTATCTGTCAGCAGTATCTTACCAAATAAATTTTAGCACTCCCCAGTGCTTTTGGGGTGTCCCCCATAATTGTGCATAAATATTTCTGGCTGTCAAAATTACTATCTGTCAGCATTATCTACCAACTAATTTTTAGCAATCCCCAGTGCTTTTGGGGTGTCCCCCATAATTGTGCATAAATATTTCTGGCTGTCAAAATTACTATCTGTCAGCAGTATCTACCAACTAATTTTTAGCACTCCCCAGTGCTTTTGGGGTGTCCCCCATAATTGTGCATAAATATTTCTGGCTGTCAAAATTACTATCTGTCAGCAGTATCTACCAACCAATTTTTAGCACTCTCCAGTGCTTTTGGGGTGTACCCCATAATTGTGCATAAATATTTCTGGCTGTCAAAATTACTATCTGTCAGCATTATCTACCAACTAATTTTTAGCACTCCCTAGTGCTTTTGGGGTGTCCCCCATAATTGTGCATAAATATTTCTGGCTGTCAAAATTACTATCTGTCAGCAGTATCTTACCAAATAAATTTTAGCACTACAAGTGCTTTGGGCTCAGAATGGATTCAAAGCAGTTCACAAATGATCAGAATGAGCAACCAGGTTCTGTCACCAGTACTGATGTTAGTGTTCCCAGTACGTCATCTGGGCAAGGCGATGTCAAACTACACAGTGTTTCGAAATCAGTCCAAAAAACAAAAACAAAAAAAAAAATTACTGTGTTGAAGCGAAAAAGAAGTGTTACTGAGCAAAAGTTAAGTGCCGATAAATTTTTTTTTGCCAACATGCCATTCTACACACGCAGTGGCAAAGAGAGAATGAGGCCTTCACCTTTGGCTATTAGTGGCAGATCCCAAAAAGTTACCGAGCCTACAATTGGTGCACAACTACTGTTACGCGTCAAAGCCGAGCTGCAAGATAACAGTAAGGCATTAAAGGATAATGTTTGCTCTGATTCAGAAATGACGCCAATCCCTGTGGAGAGTCCATCCAACAGTGGGATGTTTAATAGTGAGCATTCTGCTGATGTGTGCCTTAATAGCCCGAGTGTAGCCGGTGATACACAAATTGAGGATGCCAATTTGGAATTAGAAGAGGATGAGGGGGAGATTTGTGTAGGCGACGAGGGCGCTAATGAGGATGTTGATGAGGATGATGTTGTTTGTGTAAGTCCTGCACCAGTGGCAGCAGTTCTGGCACGTGACAAGAAAAAGGCCATTGTCATGCCTGGGCATAAAACAAAAAAATCCACTTCTTATGTGTGGAATTATTTCTACCCAAATCTAGACAACAATTGTCTAGCCATTTGTAGTGTATGTCAAGCCACAGTCAGTCGAGGGAGGGACCTTATCCATCTTAGAACCTCGTCTATGTTACGCCATTTAACGAGAGTTCATGGCAAAGTGTTGGGAAAAGCTGAAAGTTCTTCCAAAAAAATTACAAGCACTCCATCATCAGCTAAGACCCTCCGCTCACCGACATCTCGACGGCTACAAAATACACCCACCACACCATCCTCATCAATATCCTCAGTAGCGCTCGGAGTTAGCCCGGCATCTCACTTATTAAGGTTGGATGACTCCTGCACTATTATTGATTCCTCTGAAGAAAGCGGTAGTCCCACTGCTGCTGCTGCTGTTGCTGCTGCTGGGGGTGAATCGTCAGCCCAGAGGCAGGTCAAGAAAATGAGCAGTCCTACATTTCAGCAATCAACTGTGAAACAATCATTTGCTAGGGGAAGCAAATATGACAGCAGTCACCCAGTCGCCAAGCGAATCACAGACGCCATGGCTGCAATGTTAGTGTTAGATCTGCGTCCAATCTCCACAATAAACGCAGCTGGTGTTTCACAGTTAATTGAGGTTTTGTGTCCGCGTTACAGAATTCCATCGCGACACCATTTCTCCCGTAAAGCATTTCCACAACTATACAAAAAAGTGTGTAAAAATGTAGAGATTCCGCTGAAAAATGCCATTCTGCCCACTGTCCACTTAACCACAGATATGTGGACAAGTGGAAGTGGCTAAACCAAAGACTATATGAATTTGACAGCCCACTGGGTTGGTCATTCAACTTCACCAGCAGGAACAGCAGCAGCATGTACACCACTACGTAACATCTGTCACAGGCAGGCCACTCTTGGTATCACCGGCTTCACTAACAGGCATACAGCTGACAATTTGTTACGCAAACTGAGAGATGTGATTGATACATGGCTTATACCACTTGGACTCTCTCCAGGGTATGTCATTTCTGATAACGCCAACAATATAGTGCGAGCATTACAGCTGGGTGATTTCCAACACATTCCCTGTTTTGCTCACACCATTAACTTGGTGGTGCAGAGCTTCCTACGAAATAACCGCGAGGTGCAGGAGATGTTTTCGGTGGCCCGTAAAATTTCAGGCCATTTCAGGCATTCAGCCACAGCATGTAGGAGATTACAGCAGCTCCAAGAGCAGTTTAACTTACCCTGCCACCAACTTAAGCAAGAGGTGGTAACTAGGTGGAATTCCACCCTGTACATGCTTCAGAGGATGGAGGAACAGCGCAAAGCCATCCAAGCATATTGCACAAGCCATGACATTGGGAAAGGAGAGGGAATGTATTTCACTCTTGCACAGTGGGGAATCCTTTCAGTGCTGTGCAAGGTGCTGAAGCCATTTGAAGTTGTGACGTGTGAGGTGAGTGCAGACTCTGCTAGTTTGAGCCAAGTCATTCCTTTAATTAGACTATTGGAAAAGCAGCTTGAGAAAATGAAGGAGGAGCTGAAAGCAAGCAATTCAGCAAAGTATGTTGGCCTTGTCGATCAAGTACTTCATTCGCTTCACAATGATCCTCGAGTTATTAAGATCTTGAACTCGGATCAGTACGTTTTGGCCACTGTGCTTGATCCAAGGTTTAAGACCTACATTGAGGGGTAAATGTATCATAGTCCGGTTTTTGCATCCCGCACGAGATCGGCGAGTTAACAGCTAAAATTTAAAGCGGCGCTGGCTTGTAAAGGCAAACTTGCCTTTACAAGCCAGCGCCACTTTAAATGTTAGCTGTCAACTCGCCGATCTCGCGCGGGATGCAAAAACCGGATTATGATACATTTACCCCTGAGTCTTTACTTGTAAATGATCGAGATATGAACTTTTGCAAGGAGCTATTGCTCAGCAAGTTGGCCACTGAACTGGGCCTTGGCTTGACAACGTGTCCTCCTTCACTTTCTCAAGCTGCTGCTGCTCGAAAAAATTAAATTTCCCAAAAAGAAGCAGGGAAAACGCAGGGGGCAGACCAGAACAATTTAACATCTGGGCTGGTTTGAAGGATTTTTCAAAAAAATGTGTCACTTTGCCCATAACTCCATCCAATACGAGTATAAACATGCAAAGGATGGTGGAGGATTACTTTCAAGAGGTAGTTGATATGGAAATGTCAGACAGTCCCTTTCCTTACTGGGAAGAAAAGCAGGCCATTTGGAAACCCATGTACAAACTTGCTTTGCAATACTTAAGCTGCCCACCCTCCAGTGTGTACTCTGAACGAGTGTTCAGCACAGCAGGGAACTTAGTCAGTGATCGCCGTAGAAGGTTACTTCCCAAAAATGTGGAGAAAATGATGTTTATAAAAATTAACTACATCTTCCACAAGGAAAGCCTTCCCCATCCAAGACATCCAAGCACTGACTGTTCTCTAATGGCGGATTCAAGCGGCGATGAGTTGATAGTCTGTGATGATGACGTACACACTGATGAGGGTGAGGATGAAGCGGAAGATGATGACGATAACATCTTTTTAAAATTTTCTATGTAAGTGTAGGGTGCAATCTACCCCCAAAGAGGAAAGGGACTTGTGGCATTTCCATATCACGTACCGGCTTGAAAGGCTGCTGTTTGGGCAATTTCTCCTTAAGGGTAGTGTGTCATAGACAGAGTGACCCCAAACTGGCTTTGTCCATTTCTCTTAATATTGTACAGTCTATAACGGCTGAATTTTTTTGTATTTTATACAAGTGGAGGGGGACCTAGAGAGACCGAAACCAAACTGGCTTTCTCCATTTCAATTAATATTGTACAGTCTATAATGGCTGAATTTTTTTGTATTTTATACAAGTGGAGGGGGGCCTAGAGAGACCGAAACCAAACTGGCTTTCTCCATTTCAATTAATATTGTACAGTCTATAACGGCTGAATTTTTTTGTATTTTCGACAAGTGGAGGGGGGCCTAGAGAGCCAGAAACCAAACTGTCTTTGTCCATTTCAATTAATATTGCACAGTCTATAACGGTTGAATTTTTTGTTTTTTTCAACAAGTGGAGGGGGGCCTATAGAGACAGAAAGCAAACTGCCTTTTTCCATTTCTTTACATATTTAACTATAAGTGTCGGGTGTAATACACATCCAAAGACGATGGCTGCATTGCCAATATGCATAGATGGAGAGGAAGAATATCTGTTTTGTGTGTAGAATTAATGAAGGCCTACCTACCAGGAATTAAACTGTTTTTTTGATAATTTATTAGCTTTACAATTAGATTACTTATCTATGAAACAGGTGGAGCACTAATATGGGTTATTTTAGGCCCAAAAACATTGATTTTCCAACTAAATAGCAAAACAAAACCAAACAAAACCAAAACACACAATGGCGGTTTTGCAAAACCAAAACACGACGGTAATCCAGATCCAAAACCGAATACAAAACCAAAACACGGGGGTCAGTGACCATCTCTAGTATTTACACACATATGATGAGGCATAGGCATCTCAAGGTACATCAAACACTGCACCATATACGTCAGGTTTATGTCAGACATACACCTACATACCCATACTCAACTCCTGGGCATAAACACAAGAAAAGTTTGTTACCATTTGTTTTGATAGCGAAAAACACATTCGCTATTAAGCTTGATATAATACAGCAGATATAACATTGCTTTTGGCATAGGAATGAAAATCGCAAAAAAATATATATATTTTTTTTAAATGCTCCTACAAAATCCTATAATATAAGCACAATCAATTAAGAAAGCACCTATCAGCTTCAGAGGTAAATTCGCAATCAGCCAATCAGAAGCTGGCGACTGTCATCATCATAAGCGAGTTTATGTATCTGTGCTCTAGCAGATGCAAAAGATACGGTTCCTGACAGGTGTAAATGTGTTCATGTGCTGGTCTAACTCAGCTGCGTGTACATGCCTTTACTGTCCTCACCTGTGCCTATGAAATGTGCGCATATACGTGTGCTCATCTTTCTAGGCATTCGCAGCGCAAAGTTTATTAATTTACGCTACACAGCCGGCATCCTTCCAACTCAGCATCAGGCATTATGTATGGATGGTTCATCTATTGCTATGTAATTACTGTATGGATGTGATAGGCGAAATACAAAACAAGTACGCTTTGCACAGGATGATGGGCAAGCCTGGGTGGATCAAATACACTTGATTTTTTTTTCCATAAAGAAACATTTCCATGAGCATGCAGCCATAGATGTTGTGCATATGTGAAGATTTTACTAAGTATATGTGGTGCTGCAGGGCTTTTTGGCTGCGTAATCAGAAACTTGGAAAATGCAGTCAGAAGATAACCACAATTGGCCGGTGTGCATGCGTGTGAGCATGTGTGGCCTTCTGACAGCACTGAAGCCACAAGAGATCAGTGTACCTAATGTATGGATAACTTCCAATCTGGTCACCTAAGGCCGGACGATTTGGACCTTATGTGGCCAGTCTAAGCTTTCTAAGTAGTGATAGTACTACATAACTACAGTTTGCAACATAGTGAACAGTGATCAGTTATTGAGAGTGAGGTACGATTGTTATTGTAATGTAATGTGGAAGTCAAATAATTGGATGAAGTTGGTTAAATTAATTAATTTTATTTTACCGCGCAATTGTGATTAGTACGTCACGTCTAATGACGCAATCGCACAGATTAATAACACACACTTACATTCACACTTATACTTGTAAATAGTACACATTTTCTAAATGTTCCAATTCACATTTGAATATTTAATTAATTAATTAAAGGTTATTTATACACAGATAATATTATAATAAAGGTATTTATGGTTCAGGTCCTCTAAATTGTAAAGAGTTTGGTCTCACATTAATCCATATTACACCAGCAGTAACTCGGTTTCGACAGAGTAGCGATCGCATCTAGCGGTCGCTAGTTATGAGCAATATGAGGTTAATCCTCAAAAGCACTCGTCTTATGGGTCAGTTTAAAAAGGTTTTTTCGGCGGGAAGACACGTAGGCAACAGTTGGAGTGAGCGGCCCCCTCTGTTGGGAGATGATCAACCTGACCTATGACCAGCATTCTACTGGAACATCGTTAACCTTGGACCAATGAAGAACTCTCTTAGTGTTATCTGTGTATATTTTGTGACATCCTCAGTGTTTTTTCTAAACTTAACAACATAAAAGCAGCCTCTGATTCAGGAACAGTCTCACTCTTTGCCAACAGACATCAGAATTGACGGACTATTCCTGGATCCAGGGCTGCGCAGCGTATGTATCGGTTGTCCTTTGTATTATTATTGCCATTAAATCTCTTTTGTGCTTTGGAACCACATTAATCACACAATATTTATTGATAGCGAGAAACCAAACATAACAGTTAATCTCCAGCAATAAAACACAGTAAAAGTGTAGATTATTTTTTACAAAATGTTATCTAAACAAAATCTATATGAATCATATGTTTCCAGTGTCCTTTTCAAAATGACGGTATAGTACAACTTCCCTGCTTCTCAACACTGGGTGATAGTTTACCTTTTTAATCTGTGTAGAGTTTGAATTGAGGTTGATGGAAGGAAAATATTTGAAATATAAGATAATTAATTATCAAATTCATTAGTTATGTAATGTGGGATGTAATATGTTATATCAAACTTGCCTACACTCCCGGAATTTCCGGGAGGCTCCCGAATTTCGGTGAGTTCTCCTGAGCTCCCGGAAGAGTAGGCATTGCACCATTAAGCCCCGCCCCCTCTATGTAATGTCATAAATTATGGTATTTCATAGCAGGGGACTGGGACAAAATTATGCGATTCGTTGAGACCCGCCCCCACACACCCACCTCTTTCCCGGATGCCAATTTCAAAAGGTTGGCAAGTCTGTGTTATGTACATATAAAGAGTGCTGAGTGAGGTGTGCACGTATGCAACAAAGTGTCTGTTCTGTCCCCGCTATATGTTACCCTACAGCCTGTATAGTCTGATAAGAAAATAAACCTTCCTACCCTCCAAAAAACCAGAGTGGAGAAGAGGTCTGAAGGATATTAATTTACTGAAGTAACAGGGTAGAATAAAAGTGATGCTGCCACAAAGGAGAGAATGGATGCTGTTTCTTCTTCACAGCATGCTCTGCAAAATGGTGTTCCTTACTTCCAGGATGCACTTGTCTTCCTTACAGCGAATGGATGGACACCTCAGACAGTCAAATTACTGCTTAGCAATATGTGAGAAAATGAGACAGAACACCAGATGGAGCTCACACAAAGTTAATGCAAACAACAAATAATAAATGGTACTGAAGACAGAACACTCTGCATCTGGTATCAATGGATAACACTACTTGAATCTTCAGGAGATAGTGAGAAGACCAGTTCAGATACTGGTCTGAGGGACAAGTTGATCTCACCCTGCTTGGAGGTCTTGGCCTCCACCTTATGTATGTTTCCGTCCCTCATTTGGAAATGTTTTGGTGATAAGACCTAGGGGCCACTTATTTCGTTGGGTATGGCAATCTTTCACAATTACAACATCGCCATGTTTTAAGTTAGGCTTGGCACCTTGCCACTTGTTCTGTGGTTGTAAAATAGAGATGTATTGTTTCCTCTCCAACTCACCAGCAGAAGTACAGATTATCCCAGTTTTCTGAGTATGGACAGTAACAGGACTAAGCAAAGATGGATCCTTTGGGTTATTTGAAAGTGGAGTCAAAGTTTGGTAATTAACAATAGATAGAAATTCAGCCATGAAGGTTGCTAGACTCTCGTGAGTCCTGCAGTTCCTACTAACAGCAAGATGAAATCAAGAATGTTATGAACTATGCTGATTTTTTTTCCTAAATTCATCCCATGTGGGAAGAGTGAGATGTTTTGAAAGTTCATGTACAGCCTTGTTCACTAAGGTATCTTTCTAAATATTCAGTGTTGATATTTGAAGAGATGTGCCGTTCATTGGCTGCTCTAACAAAGTTATTACTCCTTATTGCCCAATGTTTGCTGTTGTTGTGGTCTCCACTAGTGTGATGGGTGGGGACAGACCAGAGAACGAATAAATATAAAGGCCTACATTGGTAAAAGGTAGGTCTGTCCTAAGTGTGTTGAGCTGGAGATTGGCCATCTTCTGTGTTAAAAGTACACCAGGAAATCTCCAGCATGTGATACATTTGAAGATCCCACTACTTACACATGGTGACTTAGAGGTTAGCACTTCTGCCTTACAGCACTGGGGGTCATGAGTTCAATTCCCGACCATGGCTTTATCTGTGTGGAGTTTGTATGTTCTCCCCATGTTTGCGTGGGTTTCCTCCGGGTGCTCCGGTTTCCTCCCACACTCCAAAAACATACTGGTAGGTTAATTGGCTGCTAACAAATTGACCCTAGTCTGTCTGTATGTATGTGTGTTAGGGAATTTAGACTGTAAGCCGCAATGGGGCAGGGACTGATGTGAATGAGTTCTCTGTACAGCGCTGCGGAATTAGTGGCGCTATATAAATAAATAGTGATGATGATGATGACCTTTTTTATGCAATTATTCACAACCCAGCAGCTCATATAGTCCCTTCAGAAACAGTCATCCCTTGTATTTGACATGATGGTTATGGTGTCACACAATTGAAGGAGGAATGTGGTGATTGCCATGAATTGTGAAAGGATTTTTCCTATCAGATCCTAAATTCCTTTCTTCAAGACAACCTCCTGTAATTGTTACTCAGACCCGCTATGCAGTTCAAATATATCTCTCTGTAAGTCTTGATTGGAAGACTGCACTTTATAAGCTCTCACGTGTCCTGCACTCATTGCCAGTGATAGCATTACATGCAAGCTTCCTGGTCCATATATTTGTGTCCTGTGTGCTTTAGACCTGCATCAAACAGTTCCTGACTCTGCATTCAGCAGTTTCCTGGTTCTTGATACCTGGCTTTGAAACGTATTCTCTCTTGGTTCCTGACACCTGGCTTTGCAACTGCACGCTATTCATATAGATTTACACAGTATCCTCATGGTCTGCGCTAATTATCATTGCTCACTATGCGGGCCATTCAGCGTGTTATATTCCAGCATTGCCACAAAGACTGTAATATTCCTGCATTGCCACAAAGACTGTTATATTAATGCATTATCTCAGAACCTGTGCTTTCACCTGTCTTATTTTGATTACTGCATTATCCAGTATGCTTGTGCTTAGACCATATTGAATGCAGTGAATTGCAATAAACTCCATATTGTTTTATTACAACATTACCACATAATTGCTGACACATACTATTCTCAACAGTCCATGTTTGTCAAGGAATGGGTCAAGTTTTCTCAGGGCACTGTCCCCAACTACAGGTTTTCTGTTTGTGATACAATTGATCTTACATAACTTAGATTTAATGCTGTCCAACACGGATGATATTTCTAGATCATTGTATTTCTGCTACTGTGTAAGTATTTTGACTATAGTGTCAGCCTTGACAGCTGTTTTTTAATTTACATATGTGTCACCTTTAAAGGAACAAGCTATGTGGGATAGAAGGGCAATGGCTCTAACAAAACACGTCTAAGTTGAAAATCTTTGGAATCTATGAAATTTAAGCTAGTAGTCTCAGATCACTTTATGAAATGTCGACACCTGCGGATGGATTTCAACATTCGAGTCTGCAGCCACTTGCTCGAATTTGTCACCTCAAGGACAGTCCAATCTGTTTGTACAAGAAGGCTGTAACGGCCCTTGGGGCATGGTCTGCAGAATTATGATCAGTGGGTACATAGTGCCACTGCTTTGGACAGATAGATCTCCTGATTCATAGCACCCTATTAAAATAAATGTCAAATTGTTGAAAATATAGTTTAACACTAATTTACTTTCCATATACAACTCAGTTTCTTCAATTCATTGCAGATGTAATGAGTTCAGCTAGTTTAACAGCTAGAACAGTAGCACAAAGTTCCAGTCTAGGTAAAGTGTGCTCCGGGTGTGGTGCTTATTTTGTGTTGCCCATAACAACCTAATGTGACCTTGTCTTTTAACATCCATGTTTTTAAGGTAGGTTGCAGCAGCGATTGCTCAGACAGAAGCATCAGAGAATATACAGAGTTTCTGGCTTTGCATCTTTGTAGAAGGGACATGGGAGTATGGATGTGTGATATAAAAGCTAGAGAAAGCAGTTAGAGTTCTTCTACTCTTCCAACTGATTCCATTTCTCTGTGGGTAGTGGGGCATCACAGTCTGATGTCTCCCAGGTTAAGTTTCTGAGTAGAGCTTTACCTTGGATAGTGACAGGAACTGCAAATTCTAAGTGCAGTTTTGTCACAATTCCAGTTAATGAAAGTGGATTCCTTTGCACTAACCAAAGATAACACTGACAGAACAAAGGTACAGTCCAACGAGTCCCTCAGTTTTCACCAGGAACACCTGCAATGGGATTTGGACTTCACTGCCGGGAGCCTGAGTGGTCAAATGAAGCGCTAAATCAAAACCAAAGGTGGGGTCACAAGTCAAGTTGGGGTCAGAACCAATATTACAAAGAATAAACAGAAGCAGGAGAACCACTGTCTACAGGAGAATAACACTAGTGACAGGAGACCTGATACTCTGGCACTGAATAGTGCTCAGACTCGGGTTTCGAAAAGTCTAGTCTGTTTGAATTACTCGCACACATCATGTCAGTGGTCACCTGATCACCAGTTATAAAGGGACGGAGCAGAGTGGGCAGTGTGGTGGGAATGAAGGGGACAGCTTACCAGGTCCGGTAAGTAACACCGGCACTGGTACTAACTTTACAGTCCTTGGTGAAGTTGGGTGTTGAAGAGCAGCATTTGTAACAGATGCCATTTTCTTTGAGAAAGAAAATGTTGTGGTCCTCTTTTCTCTGATGGCTCTGCATATCAGGAGAGGAATTTCCTCTTGTCAAAAGGATCAAGTGGACCTATGGAAGGCTGTAGACTGCAACTGATGTTTTGCAGGGGAGAGGTATCACAAGGGTAGTAAAAATTTCTAATATTACCATGCTGACGTACTAAATTTACAGAACGTTGTACCTCTGTTTCAGTTTGGAACTGAAAATCTTGCAAGTTGCAAAATAATTTTTGGACAATAGTGCTAACGCCTCTGTGTCGAGCATTGCAGATTCCTGTAAGTCCCCTTCAGATTTGGCTACTTGAAGTTCCATTAATAGGTCACTTAGTTCCCTAAGTTTCTGATAGCTTTTGTTGGGTGTTCTTGAGAAGTTATTAACTCTTATGAACAGTGCAGTGTCTAATGTCTCTGTTGAGCCTAGCACTCGAGTCTGTCCCAGAAACTACTCTGGGTAGTTTATGTTGATCACTCTGATTCATTAGTGTGTTTGGCAGACTCATTTCCAAGCCATCTAATTAAGAGGTCTATCTCTTCACTGTGTGAAAGTTCTAAGTCTTTGATTGTATTTTGGAAGTTCGCCAGGCTCTGTAGCCTCCGGGCGAACCTTGAACTTTAAAAGTTCTTTAGTGACTAGCTGTCGTCATGCACAGATTTGGCAATGTCTAGTGTGGCTAGGACACCCTGCTGGTGTGCTGACATAATGAGGAATTGGTGTGCGGTCTTACCTGTTAGATTCTCAGGCTTGGGCTGGCCACTGTCATATCACCTTTCTATGGAGGAGGAGGTTTCTGAATGGCAGTTTGCAGACTTGAGCGTCTGACATGGGAGTAGGTTGCACACTTGTGCAACCAGTACAGTACATTGTACTTTTCACTTTTTTTCCTAAAAAATGTTCATTCGTTTTTCACTTGAATTTTGTTGGCTGCAAGGTCACATTAAAGGTGGAGGTCTGACATCATTTATCTTGATTTCAGGCATCACATCACAAATAACTGCAATTTCAATAAGTGTGTAGACTTGTGATATCCATTGTAGGATTTCCTCCTTGCGGTGTCAAAGACATCAAGCTGAACCACTTCACTCTATATTTTTATGAGAATCAGTCTAGTTTCGCCTATGTCAGTGTTGGCTAACCTGTGACACTCCAGGTGTTGTGAAACTACAAGTCCCAGCATACCCTTCCAGTAATAAGCTGCAATATATTGGCAAAGCATGCTGGGACTTGTAGTTTCACAAACACCTGGAGTGTCACAGGTTAGCCAACACTGACCTATGTACAGACTTCCATTTGAGCATTTTCTTAGGTAAATTACATTGAAAGATACAGTTACAAACGCCATGAATGTTGTACTCCAAGGAGTTAGGAATTGGTATTTTTATTTGAGGATGTGTTGACAGTTGTTAATTTTTTTCAGCCCACAAGGATTTGTTCCAGTTGTGCTAAGTTGTGACAAAGAACTAGTGACCAAAAGTCTCCTTACATTTGGTGCTTGTCTGTATTCCAGGAGAGGTGGGTCTGGAAATGCTGTCTTTATGAAGTGTGTTCTGTAGTTCCTGGGCTATCTTTTCCAGTATGTCTTCTATGTGACATCTAGCAGCTGCGGTATCCAGTTAGTTTCTCACTTCAATTTATACTCCAGAAGCTCTCTGGCAGGTCTGTTTATGTGTTGTTCTGTGTTATGTGGGTTGTATCATTGTCTCTTCATAATTCTTTTAGAGGATGTTTGGATATTGATCCCTTTCCAAAATAACTGATCCAATGAGGATAAACTTAAGGCTTGGCTAATACTAATGGAGTATGTTATGTACTGGAAAATGTCACACATCAGATATGATCGTCTGTTTGTAGGTGTGTAACATGCTGTCTTTGATGTAAATGTTTGTGACCAGATTGTGTAACTGAAATTAATCAATACAGGAAACACATTCTCAACAATCACATCCAGATTCATGTATGAATCAAAGCTTCTTGTACTCCTGAGATGCTATAATCATTTCACTGATAATAAGTACTGTGACAAACGTTGCACTGTGTGGAGGACTTATAACTATGTCTTCTGTCCCCTCTTCAGTAAGGACAAGTTTAATTGTCTCACATCACTCTTGCGAGACCTTACTGAACAGTGGAAAGCAGAATTTCGCGCGAGACCTCACAAATTTCCCACGCCTGTTGTGTCTGAGGCTGTGAGAATCCAGCAGCCCTTCCCCCATCTCTCCTCCTGGTGAGCTGGCTGCAGGCTGACAGTGTTCTAAGTTTCATGATATCAGTGTTCTTCTCCCACACTGCAGACCGAAGCCTATGGCATACTAATGCCTGACACTCATGATCTGATAAACTGTAGTTCTGTAATATTGTCAAGTTCTACAGATCAGTAGAGTTATAGCATCCTATATAATGCCAAGAACTGTCATGGTTTGGTTAATCTATAAAATGTTTTACCAGGAAGAAATACACTTAGACTAGCCTTGTTTTCACATATGTCCTGGGAGAGAACAACAAATAAAACAACGTTTGATGGCTCACTGATCGGTTGACATATACATTAAATACAGTCATTATTTACTCGCCATCGTAAGCATATCATTGGCTGGCAGGACACAAATAATTGCAGTTTTGTGATGCAGTGGTAAATGTCATTTTGTACAAGGTGTTGTTAATACTGGAAGCTAACAGGGATCTTTTTTACCTGAGGAAGCTCTGATATTTATTTAATGGTAAGATATTTATTTTGATTTAAGGTACTAAGGGGCCTATTTATATTGACAGCCCCAGCACAGAGATAAGACTGATTTATTTATTTTTACTGCTGCTTATCGCAGTGATTAAAATAAATCACTTCTTGTCTGAAGCTGAGAATCACAACACCTCTCCGGAGTGGTACAGGATTACCCACCCCCCTTCCCCCTCAGCGTGCCAGTCTTGGTAGATGCGCACATGCATATGCTGGCACGCCACTCAGTAAAGAAAAAATAAAGTTTAAAACTGATTTAAAATAATTTTAAAATTTAAGTATTTTTTAAAATAAATTATTGAAGCTATATTAATGGTCCCATTCACTTCTCTGAAGCAGGTTACCATGTTAGGAGGGAGGTGCTACTCTAACTGAGCAGGCATAGTGTAACAGATTGCAATGCATTGCTGATAGTTAACTCATACACATACAATTTGTACTTGTTTTTGTGCTACCTGTGATTGTTTGAGCATTACTCATACTTTACCACACGACTGCTATTATGCTTAATTGTATTTGTTATTATATGTATTCATGTATTATTATTGATTTATAATATGCCACTAGTGGTCAATGGGGGACAGTGTAAACACAACATTATGTAATGAACAAACAGCAAGAGAATAAAGAAAATAAGTTGGGGAGAATTATTGTAAATAAGACAATTAGCAAGAGTAAGATAGTGCCCAGGATTGTGGCTGTGCTAAGCAGGGCTAGAGACACTTAGGGTCAACCTTAAAGACTGGACTGAATGGGCATCTCAAGGGAGCGGAGATAAAAAGGGAATCGTAGATGGGAAAAACCCACAAGGCCAGAGAGCCCTGCTTATGAGAGCTTACAATCTAGAGGGGAGGGGCACAGTATATAGCAGGACACAGAGGGTGACACTGAGTGGGGAGTAATTGTGCGGTGGTCAGGGGTGAGTTAGTCGGAGGGCTGCTAGGCTTTGATGAAAAGACCAGTTTGTAGGGCACGTGGAGACTATGGAGTGTGTTCCTGATGTAGGGGGCAGCATGGCAGAAGTCTTGGAGGCAGGAGAGGGAGGAGCCTTACTTCATTGGGGAGGTAAAGTGAGTGATGGTTGTTGGCAGAGTGTAGGGGTGGATGGAAATTAGGTGGGAGCCATAAGGTAGCTGAGGACTTTATAGGTGACTATAAGGAGTCTGAACTGTATTTTGTTGGGGACAGGAAGCCATGTAGTAACTGGCAAAGGGGGAAGGCAGACATAGAGGAAAACAAGAAGAGCAACTGCAATGAGGACATATTGGAGTCTGAAGGGGGGAGATGCTGTATTGAATAGACTCAATTTTGGAGGTGACATGGGTGGTTAAGTCAAGGGTGGAGAGGAGCAGAGGAGAGAGTCAAAGGTGGCATAAAAAGCAGCAAGGTTACATGGTTGGGAGCAAATGAGATGTTATGTTGTATTCATGCATCTGTATGCCCACTGTCCAGTGCTGCAGAATCTGTGGCACCTTATAAATGATGATGATATATATATATAGTTAATTTGTAAACAATTGTAATTACATACCAGCAAGGTACCAAGTCGGCCTTGTTGGGAAAGAGGACTGCCATTATACACAATGTATATTCAGATCACAGTAATGAAAGCTGCATCACTAAACTTATGTATCCACTTCATCAATGTAGATATGTTTTGGGTTCCTTTCAGTATTACATAATCTTCTATATAACAGTTATTCCTGTGATTTATCTGTTTTTTTGTAGCGCACCACCATAAAAATGATATTATCCACCACTTTAAAATGTCCATAGTGCGGAAGGACCAATCATCACCATTTATTTATATCGCGCCAGCATATTACATAGCGCATTACAATAAGCTTTAGTCATAACTTCCTTTAATTTTGGCCAAAGCTGAGATGAACAATGCAGCACCAGGAAAAACTGGTGTAACCTAGCAAACTGGTGAGAGAAGTAGTGTCTAGGGTCATTTATTTTTTATTTCGCCCAAACCAGAAATACAGTCTTAAATGTACATTATTATATAAAGGACAATGGGTAATAAAGCTGATGTGGGTCTCAGCACAGATCACTACAGACTTAGCCCATTTCTACTTCATATTCTGATACAGGCTCTGTGACGTCACACACAAACACGTAGTAGCGGCGTGGGAACGCTGGTCGGGGCGTGGCCATACCGTGAGTCGGGTGGGCGTGGCGGTGCCTCGGAGGGGCGGGGCAGATGGTTGCTGGATGTTCTACCAACAACAGCCTCGTTCTCGCGAGGTTTGGAGTTTTGGCGAGAGTTTGTGGAAGATGGCGCCTGTTGTGACAGGGTAAGTCTGGGAGTCAGGGCGGCTGTGAGGGGGAGCCAGGAGGGTGGCGGTGAGCTGTGGGAGGGTGAGAGACGTGGGGACTGGGCGCGGGTGGAGGGATGAGGCTCCGGTCCCGGGAACGGAGGCCGCCGTAGTTTGCGGCTGGTGTCGGTCACTACTTGCGGCTGTCTCGGAGCTCTCCGCTGTCTGTGTGCGGGGAAAGCGCCGTGTCCGAGTCTTTGTTACACTGTCTGTGTGTGGGAGCTGTTCTCCACAGTGCTGCGCTTCTCCTATATGTGTGTAGCTGTGTGTGGGAGCTGTTCTCCACAGTACTGCGCTTCTCCTATATGTGTGTAGCTGTGTGTGCACCCATGTGCCGTACACATCCCTGTATCATGCCCAGTAATCCTCCCAGGAGCACTGTAACCCTTACACTACTTCTCCTATGGCTGATAGTACTATTCCCTACCAGTGGCTTACATGTTCTCCCCTCATATAACCCACAGACCCTGTGTGATTCTGCCACATGTACACACTGTACACTAATCATGTCCATCTCCAACCCCCTGTTGTGTGGTACCCAGTGTAGCCCTCCCCTTCCATTGTGACGTCCCAGGTAAGCCCCCCCCTCCTTCCTTGTGGGACGTCCCAGGTAACCCCCCTCCTTCCCTGTGGGACATCCCAGGTAACCCCCCTCCTTCCTTGTGGGACGTCCCAGGTAACCCCCCTCCTTCCTTGTGGGACGTCCCAGGTAAACCCCCTTCCCTTCCTTGTGGGACGTCCCAGGTAAACCCCCTTCCCTTCCTTGTGGGACGTCCCAGGTAAACCCCCTCCCCTTCCTTGTGGGACGTCCCAGGTAAACCCCCTCCCCTTCCTTGTGGGACGTCCCAGGTAAACCCCCTCCCCTTCCTTGTGGGACGTCCCAGGTAAACCCCCTCCCCTTCCTTGTGGGACGTCCCAGGTAAACCCCCTCCCCTTCCTTGTGGGACGTCCCAGGTAAACCCCCCCCCCCCTTCCTTGTGGGACGTCCCAGGTAAACCCCCCCCCCTTCCTTGTGGGACGTCCCAGGTAAACCCCCCCCCCCCCTTCCTTGTGGGACGTCCCAGGTAAACCCCCCCCCTTCCTTGTGGGACGTCCCAGGTAAACCCCCCCCCTTCCTTGTGGGACGTCCCAGGTAAACCCCCCCTTCCTTGTGGGATGTCCCAGGTAAACCCCCCCTTCCTTGTGGGACGTCCCAGGTAAACACCCCCCCCCCTTCCTTGTGGGACATCCCAGGTAACCCCCCCCCCCTCCTTGTGGGTCGTCCCAAGTAAACCCCCACCCTCCTTGTGGGTCATCCCAAGTAAACCCCCCCCCCCTCCTAGTGGAATGTCCCAGGTAAACCCCCCCCAGTGGAATGTCCCAGGTAAATCCCCCCCCCAGTGGAACATCCCAGATAAACCCCCCACCCCCCATTGTGGGGCATCCCAGGTAAGCACCTGACCCCGCTTGTGGGACGTCCCATGTAAACCCCCCTTGTGGGACGTCCCAGGTACACCCCCCCCATTGTGGGATGTCCCAGGTAACCCTCCCCCCCCTCTTGTGGGATATCCCAGGTAATTTCCCCCCCTCCCCCAAGGGGTGTCTCGGGTAAACACCCCCTGCCCCTCGTGGGGCGTCTCGGGTAAACACCCCCTGCCCCTCGTGGGACGTCTCGGGTAAACACCCCCTGCCCCTCGTGGGACGTCTCGGGTAAACACCCCCTGCCCCTCGTGGGCCGTCTCGGGTTAACACCCCCACCACCCCCCCCCCCCCGTGGGATGTCTCGGGTAAACACCCCCACCACCCCCCCTCGTGGGACGTCTCGGGTAAACACCCCCACCACCCCCCCTCGTGGGACGTCTCGGGTACCTCGTGGGACGTCTCGGGTAAACACCCCCACCACCCCCCCTCGTGGGACGTCTCGGGTAAACACCCCCACCACCCCCCCTCGTGGGACGTCTCGGGTAAACACCCCCACCACCCCCCCTCGTGGGACGTCTCGGGTAAACACCACCCCCTCTTGTGGGATGTCCCAGGCAATAGCAACCCCCCCCCCCCCCCACACCCTCGTGAAGTCCCAGACAATAGCTAAATATCTCCCCACCCTCTCATGACGTCCCTGCAAATAACCCCCGCCTCGTGACCTCCCAGGTAATAGGTCCCCAGCGTGATGTCCCAGGTAAACCCCCCCGGGCCCCTCGTTCAATGTCCCAGGCAATAGCAAATCCCCTCCCCACCCTCTTGTGACGTCCCAGGTAATAGATCCCCCCATCCTGTGTGACGTCCCGGGTTAACCCTAACCTCTCCACTCTCACGTGACATCCTAGTTAATAGCCCTAACCAACCACGCCACCCCCGCGTGACGTCCTAGGTAACACCCCCCTCCAGTGTGTGACGATCCTGCGTAAACTCCTCCCTCTGTCATTATGTAATATCTCATGTAAACACCACTGCGTGTTGTATGGTGTCCTGTGTAAACCCCTCCTCTCCCTTTTTTTTTTTTTTTTTGTGTATCTTTTAATACTTTCCTTCTCATTGTGACGTCCCATTTAAGGACTCCACCCCTGCCCTCCCGTTGTGACGTCCTGCTTAAGGTACTCCACTTATAGTCCCCTTCTTTCATTGTGTGGCACCCCATGTACTACCCCCCCTTTCGTTTAGTGGCGCTTCACGTATTGGCACCCTCATAACGCCCACACCACAATCTTTGAGTGGCGTCCACGTAATACCCACCCCACTTCTTTCATTGATTAGCGCCCTGAGTATTGCTGCCTCCCTTTCATTGAGTGACGTGCCATATCCTCTACTCTTTGCTTGTAGTCCTGTTTAATTCACTGTTTCGTTGTGACATCCTGTGTAAATTCAAAAAAATAAAAATTCCCCTCTCAATTTAGCATACCCATTTGTCTAAGGCCATGTGTAAATTATTCCTCCATTCATGTAGCAAGTTCCCTTTATTGGAGATCATTTGTAATGATTGTCATAATCAGCGCAGTTCTTTGCTAAGATTGCTGAATGATCTCACTTGTATACGGTGTAAGCGTGCGCTAAAGAACCTAATTGCACAGATTCAGTCATTTAGGGGTGTGGCTGATTGATCTAATTTCTATGTAAATGTACACTGGACTTTTTCCAGGTCAAATGATGACCTCACATATGCTAATTAGTCATCTTTACTAATTCGCTAATTAGATTTACTGTTCTGCTATATCAGATCTGACCAGATTTTTTTCAATTTGAAATATTCTGTCGTAACTCACAGTCTAGTGGCTGGCCTAGTTGTCCTGAAGTTACTAATATTCATGCCCAGTCATTAGGATGGATTTATATGATTGCGAATGCTTGTGTTATTGCAAATCATTTAATCAAAATCTAATTTAGACTGTAAGCTCCAATGGGGCAGGGACTGATGCGAATGACAAATGTTCTCTGTACAACACCCCGGAATTGGTGGCGCTATATAAAAAGTGATGATGATTCTCAATTAAAATGCTGTTATGAGATACTGTATTGTATGATTTTGTTTGAGGGCGCTCCTATGTGGGTTGATTGTTATTACAATTCTAACGAGAGCAGCTGTGTAATGAGTGATCCACGCTCCAAAGTTATACAGTTATATATTGTTTCCCTAGATAACTATATTTGTTATAAGTACTAAATGTCCTCTACAAGATCAAATGTAAATCAGTGGTCACAATGCAATTATATTAAAGTGTGTGTGTGTGTGTCTATATATATATATATATATATATATATATATATATATATATATATATATATATTGTATATTATTATTCATACACATGTACAATGTCCTTAAAAATAATTCAATAGTTGATCTAATGTTTTGTCATAACTGTATATTGATATCCCATTCAAACTTGCAGTTCTATTGTTTTATTGGCTACACTAGATACATTTTTGGTGTGTTAACATGCCTCATCCAAGTTGTTTACATTCGGTATTTAATATGTCATTTGTGTGTTAAATTTTAACAGGCAGCTTCCGGAATGCTTTTTTACAATACATTATGTAAATTTCAGTATTTCCCTAGAAAATATGCACAAATTTAATAGAATTTCCCATTTTGTTTCCTTATGTTGGCTTATTTTTTTATTTTACGTTTGGAAGATGCTAGCGTTTTTTTGTGGTATCTCTGATGTTGTGATTAGTCTGTGACAAAAAGCTCCACAGACAGTTGTTGCATAATAGCGCTATTCACCAGAATAATCATCCTTCCTTTTAATTTTTTTGTTTAAATCTAGTACATTTCAGGTGGTACACTTGTGCTTTTAAAGCAGGGCAAAAGGCCCATATGGCGCAGATTTATTTACCTCAGTATAGTGTAGTAGTTATTGACCCAACAATTGTATTTCTTTACATGTACTCTAACCTTACAAATTTATATTACACTTTTGTCACACATAGTGGGGTTTATAATTCCATTTATGTGGTCTCAAAACTGTTATGATCATTTTATTTTTGGGTGGGGGGGGCATCTTGATATTTTTTTGAACATGTCTATAAGTGTGTTTGGCAGATGGCGGCTACCTACCTCTGTGTGTGGTTATCAGTTCACCCCCACGGGATCTGAGTGCTGAATGGCCAAATTGGGAACATCCTGTTGTTGGTACTTTAGGCTGTGTGTGGCTGCATTCATGTGACCCCGTAGTGTGATATGCAGGTTTTAGAGGAGCAGTCTGTTGCAAGTGGCCATTGGTATATATTTTTGGGTTTATTCAAGGTACGCTTGAAAATTGTTTCTCTCTATACTATTGGAAATGTCACCAATGTTTATCAGGCAGATTCAGTGCTGATAGATGGGGTAAAATTCATATTACACTAGTACTTCCAGATTTTGATTGTCTTATACTATGTAGTTCTTCGTATACAATTTCCATATGTTATAAAGTGTAATATTTAACAAGGGGTCCCGTAAATGGAATTATGTTTGTCGCCTTGTATGTAAAGCATATCATGTTAGAGAATGTGTGCACCATAATATCAGAAATTTCATAGAATTATGAAGATTATAAAGCAAAGTATTTCCTTTTCAACCAGGATGTTTTCTCCTGGGGCATATAAAGGTATGTTGCCTATTGTTATACCACTATTTATTGTTTTTTACAGATTCCATTATCCAGCACATTTGTGTATTTGTCAGTTACTATCCTTGTACATAAGACATGTTCACACTCTTGTCCTAAGCGTGCAGTTTTGCTCTCAAATATCATATACATTTTCTTGTTGCCAAGACTCCACTTTGTGTTCAATAAGATTACAGTGCTGTAAGAGTGTATTGAAGAGCACTTGAAAAGGCAGCATATCATAAGCTTCGTGAATTACATTTACTTGTACATTCTGCCTGGACTAAACAATCTGTCTGTACTGTTTATTTGCACCAATTGAAATGCACAGAAAATGAATGGGGAGTAAATTTCCTAGGATGGAAAATGAAAGCATGTTGCCATTCATAGGTTTCCAGTCATAGGTGTGAAATTCCTTAGCGATTTGTAAACTGGTTAAAAAAAAGTTATGTCTGAGGTTGGTAGAATTTGCTGAAAACTCTTTCGTCAGAGTTTGTTTTATGAGAGATAAACTTGCACTGTGTAGTATCTATATAGCATCAGTTGGTAGTTGTGTTATAATGCAGTGTAGACTAGACTGCTAACATACATATGTCACAAATAATACATACAGCAGACTCTAAAGCCCATGATTCACAATACTGATAACCAAATTTTTGTAGAATTTATTAAATTTCGTTCGGATGTTAGAAAGCACATGATTAGATTATAGGTATCAGATTTCATGAATTTTGTTATCAATCTTTTATTTGCTCACAAAGAAAGAAACTGGAATTTAGAAATGATTTAGTGTCTATACTTTGTGTAACCTTTTGTCACAATGACACTGTGTATTGCAAACATCATCCATGTAATTTACCTCTGGTTTGACAACAGTCACGCAAGTCTCTATGGATCATGTGGTTTGTTTGAGCAATTTGGATTTGTCGTAAATTTCTTTGTGTTGAAGGTGCTGTTGGTTTTGTTTTTAACAAGCTATGAAAACGTGTACGTGATTTGATTCACATTGTTAGTACAAGCTGTTACAAAAGTGTGTCTGTAGCACATATACTGGCAAGAAATGGAGTTGAAGTCTCACCAGCAGGATTTATTTCTAACTATAAGAAATAGGATGGTCCTGTCCAGTGTACCTCTGTTGTGTGTGTGTGTCCAATTCTACCATCGAGTGACCCGCACTGCATATTTTGACATGTGTGAAAAAAACATTGCAGGGCATAATTTTAGGATTTACTCGTCCTTTAGGCTTTTTGATGTGAGAAATAGTTGCTAAATAAACAATAGCTTGCAGCTGACAGCATAGCAGTTATAAACATCTTAAGCTCTGGCAGAGTATGTGAACTGTCAATAAAACATTTTTTAAATATTAAAACATACTTTTTTTTATATTAAATTGGTTTATATTTTACATTTAGTAAAGTACTACCACCCATATATTTTTCTCTTATTCACGTTTTGTAAGGTTATTGCTTTTAAGAAATAAGTGGGAAAACAGAGACCATTGTATGCTTAGTGAACTTGGTTATTTTGTAAGGTTTGAGCTGCCAGCTACTGTTTACTATCATAGTGAAGGCATGTTCCACCTATCAGGATTCTTAGATATGAGATGATCAATAGAGTTGTTCTGCTGTGACAACCTGCTCAGTTCCCACAGTAGCTCCTCGTGGCTCTTAGTTTTGGTAGATACTGTGTGTGTTTTAGTATAGAACAAACAAGACAAAAAAAAAAATCAGTAGTGTTCACGTTACAGAAGTATATAACTTTTACATTAATCTTATCAAGAACAATATTGCATTCTATTAATGACATATATATAAAGAGCAACATTTTTGATGCAACTGCAGGGAATGCAATAACCAAAATCATAACTTTTTTTTATTAACTTGTGTAATTTTAATAGCGTTTACATGTTTCATTTTGCGAACTTTGCCCTGGAATACTACAATATCTGGCTCAAACCGTGTAGTGTTGTACTTTATAGTGTTGCCTAGTGTGCCGCAGAATTTTTAAGCAAAAAATTAGTGATTGCTTCCCAGGTGGTGTAGAAACTGCAGCGCTACTCATCAGCTATTTATAGTGTTCTCGCTGTGTGTAAGGGTAGCGTTGTGTCTCTTCCATGTATGAATGGCATTTGTGTAGCGCGATATGTTGTTTTTTATTTTATAAATGTCACACTAATATGCACAGTTATCTCGGAAAATTTCAGTAGCCACACTAGTTATGGCGTTGTCCCTGGTCTTGCTGCCTGGTAAAGTGCCAGGTTTTTAATGTCCATGAATCATGGCATATGTCAGCCAGGAAGTTGTTTTGGCTGCCACACCTGTGATTCATTCTGGTTTGACTTCAGAGCTGCTATCAGTTATGGCACAATTAAATGGGTTTTGCTGTTTTTCAAAAAAATATATTGCAAGTTCTTTCCTTTGATTAAAATATGGGTAATACTCTTGTTTATTATGTACTGTCAATAAATGTGTAATTATTGGTTTCATTTTGTACCCTGTATGTGTGTTTGTTTGCTAAATGCTTTGCTATTTTATTGCAAAGTCAGTGGCATCTGCGCTCTAGACAGTAGGGTACTTTTACTAGAGAAACTAAGAGGAGCATAACGATAAAAATAATCAAATGCATGTAATCTAAAATAAGTTTGATTTAATATGTTGTATAAGTATCACTGCATTGTCCATATGCAACTCTTTTACATCATTGAAGAAAAATCAGGTACTTCTAGAGACTGCCCTGACGTATAAAGAGGGAATCCACCAATCCCAATATATGAAAAACAAATACAAAATTATACGTACACAGGCGCTCATGGATATCCACCAAAACAGGATTATGGAATTCTAATTACAATCATGCACAAGACCAGTATATATGAAATATAAATGAATAAAAAAAACTGATATAGCGTAGTATGTTTGTATAAATGGAATAAACTACACCATATAGATAACAAAGTACCCAGAAAGATGGTGAAGAAATATGACACGTGGTTGAAGAGTGTTTCTAAGTGTGTGATAGTATCTTCCATCCTATATGCTTACAAGATGAAATATTGAATACTTGTGTTGCATTAGTTCAATAAATGATGCTCCTCCTTCATTATACACTTTTCTGGAAATCTCATTCTCATCAGAGTATAAGCGCTACAGAATTTGCTGGCACTATATAAATAAATGTTGATGATGAGTATATGTGAAGAAAGGAAATATCTAGTCTATTACCACTTTAATCCAAAGTAAAATTTCACAAATTAAAAACATTAATGAATGAAATCCTTAAAAAATGAGTATAATGCCTGTACCAGAAGTCCAGATTTCACTAGCATGTAAGGTAAACATCCAAGATGGAACTGTAGTATTTCCTTATTCGTGGTGCCGACTGCAACTCGGGCATATAAAATACTGCCAGCAGTATTTTATATACCCGAGTTCCAGACGGCATTGTGTTGTATTTCCTTTCTTCACATATACTCTGATGAGAATGAGATTTCCAGAAAAGTGTATAATGAAGGAGGAGTATCATTTATTGACCTAATACAACGCAAGTATTCAAGATTTTATCTTGTAAGCATATAGGATGGAAGATACTATCACATACTTATGACATGTGGTTTCTATTTCTTCACTCTCTTTCTGGGTACTTTGTTATCTACATGGTGTAGTTTATTCCATTTATACAAACATACTTCACTATATCAGTTTTTTATTCATTTATATTTAATATATACTGGTCTTGTGCACGATTGTAAGAAGAATTCCATTATCCTGTTTTGGTGGATATCCATGAGCGCCTGTGTACGTATAATTTTGCATTTCTTTTACATCATTGTTGATCTCCGTCATCTGCTCTGTATATGAGGTTTTTCAATCTTGAAGTGCCACAGACATCCTTCATTCTGTCTGCTAAATTCTAAGATGTGTATAGGCGGATGAGAATTGTTTTGTTATTTTGTGGCACATTCATAACAACAAAGTTACATCCAAAAGTCTGTATAATGTATCTACTGAAAGCTATCAGTATGGACGCTTAATCTTCAGTTAAGCAGTGAGTAAAGCAACATTGTTTTTGCTGTTGTTTTTGTTTTAAACTTTGTATTGTCAAGTTACACACACTGCCACTATATCATGTTCTAAAGCCAATTTGAAGGCATAAATTGTAAAGCGCTACGGAATTTGCTGGCGCTATATAAATAAATGTTGATGATGATGATAAATCCATACATATGATGGTGATGAACTGTATTATATAAATTTTAGGCCAATCCACATGAGCAGTTAAAACAATACATTTAATCAAAGGAAGAGATCCCTAACAACAATGGCATATCAGCAGGCGTTTAAGCAAGTGTAACAAGCTATAACAAATAAATCTGGCGACAAAGCAGGAAGGAGCTGGGGCCCCCAGATGAAGGCTTGGACGGCCACATACAGCCCTAGGTCTGCCTGTTGACCATCACTGGTCTATACTACCCACATGGACAGAAATTATATACAAGGCTCGAAGGAGAACCTGCTCATTTGCTAGTGCCATTAAATATTTTTGTTTAAATGCAGCTGTCATGATGATAATTTGAATTGCGCTGTATATAGAGAGCGGAAGCACATTTTTAGGATCAAATAAATGCATGACTCTTGTTAACTGAACAAACAAATAGTTACGTTATACTATAATACAAACTGCTATGAACAGGGAAGATTAATGTGTAATGGACATGAACAACATTTTCTTCAGGTTTTGTTCTTCTTACCAGTGTGTATAATTTACATATATAATAAAATCCCCAATAAATTACAGTACAGGTGATTTTGTTTAGGCAAAATCCAATTTCCTTAAGCTGGGTACACACTACACAGTTTTCATCCAATAATCGGCTAAATCAGCCGACATACGACCGCTCGTTCAAAAGTCGGGTCAGTGTGCGCAGTGACACGATGGTCGAAAGTCTGCCCAAATGGACGATTATCGCCTCATTTGGTTGGTCGTACCGTTTAATATTTTCGTTCAAATCTCGTTTCCGTTGTGTAATGTGTATAAACTTCCAACCGATCCACAACAGTGAGTATGAAATTACAGTCATTGCTCACGACAACATGGCTGTAAAAAGTTGCTAAAGGGACGTCCGCTCTTCCCTTTATTGTCCTAAACAAGGCTAGTGTGTATGCAGTCCACGGACCGAGCGATCGGAACATCGATCGCATGTAAAATCGCTCGGCATAAAAAGTTGGTTGAAATTTCTGTAGTGTGTACCCAGCTTTACAAAATGTTATTTTAGTAATGTGCCTTTAACTGGTGAAGTGTTATCTCAAACTAATCCCTTACACAATGATAATTTAAATATTGGAACCAAACTTTAAATGTGATAGTCTCTTCATTAAATGCCAACTGTTTGTTTCTCCGTTTCACTTCTAGTGTTGAAAGTTAAAACTTTTTTTCTGCTTTTGTGTTAGGAAAAATGTATTCATTTGCGTTATCAGTGATGCTGTAAATGTGGTTGGTTTCAGTGCATGTGGGGAATTTTGTGTCTTAATATATTATGCTTCGGGCATGGCATATCATGCATATATAATCTTGTCGTTGCCACAAACTGCATGATCTCTTCATGTGGTGTTTTACACACGATTCTATAAACACTGCCAGACAGACTGTTTATAGATGTAAACAATTGATTCAAATTTGACCTTTTAGCCAGGGATTCCACCAGAGATCTTAACATTCTTTAACTTTTTGTTTTCATTGTGTGGGTTTATTTGAATGGAAATCTTTCTGGGCTTTGCAGCTACTGGGCTGCAAAACATAAATCACAATTTGGTCCTATGTGGATGATATCTTTTAACACCATTCATTCAAAATGTTTATCTCCTATACTGCTGGTTAGTGTCCTGTGCCGTTAAACTGCCCATACATGTCGTAATCTGATCATCCAATCCAAGGATTTGCCAAATGTGGGTAACCATCTATCCAGTATGATCAGATGTAGATGGCCAAATCAGTCTATAATACCATTGGATTAGATGTAACATTTTTATCTCAAAGTAATGACGTGGATGTGAAGTGTGTGTAATGATCCACAACTGTCTGTATTGTGCATGTACTGAAAACAAAATGCTGTGTCAGCACAAAAATTGTAATGTGTATCAAGCAAGCGTTCACATTTTGACTTTATAATCTGATCATTTTAAGTTCGCTAATTTTAAATCTTATTGCAAAGTGTCTCATTTATGTTAATGTGATTAGACTGAGATTTGATAGTTCACTCAGCAACCAAAGTAAAAATGTTGCATGTGCACTTAAAGGCAGCTAAGTTGCTGCTCTTGGGTCATGGCAATTTATGGATGTTAGTGTGTGGTGCTAGAAAGTCATATTGCTGTAAGTGGTGGAAGATGACAGGAATGGAGATATTCTAATATAAGTGCTGTATATGAAAACTCAACCCTGTTATTTCACAACTCTATGGAAGTGCCCAGGATCTGTAATGCATAGCAATTTATCAATGTTTTCTTTAATCTTCTAAACTGTGCTACAAAGTAGTTTGTAACTCCCCTCCCCCAAAAACTAAACTGCACCCCTTTGTTTTTGATTCCTGTCGCTGTACCAGACCTCTAATAAGACATTTTTGGTATCACTGTACACTTTTTTCAGTTTGCATGTAAGTGGGGAATAAGATTGAAAAATGCATTGTCACTATCATGGCAACTTTTAAAATACAAAGATTTTTCATTTACCGGTATTTATAATATACTATTAAAAAGTGCTGTATCCCAAAAACAAAAAGTTTAACCTTGATTGACAAAGAAATGAGTATTCTTCCTTAAAAAAAACCACAAAAAAACCCCCACCCAAGTATCCCAAAAAATTCTAATTAGTTAGGTTATTGGGGTACATACCACCTCTGGATCTAATGGGGTTAATAGTTGAATTTAGAAAGGTGAAGCAATGTATATTAAGCAATGAACTTCAGGGCTTCTACACATCACCCTTTACAAAACAACATATTACCCCCCTCCTTTCTTCTCTTTTCCTGCTATTTTAGCCTCCAGCTCCACAAAGCTGGGATGTATTTCAGCCTTCTGTTCCCCTAGGGGCTTATTACATACTTTTAATGAACTAGCTCATCCACTGGTCCTAAAATATATGTATACTTTCCCCCCTTCATATAAAGGAAGCCATATGTGTTTGGCATGTTGTTGGAGAAGTGGAATATCAACATTTGGAGTCTAGTCAAGTCTTTCCTATTCTAATTATCATGTGATTTTGGGACTAGAGTTGGGAAGCTGAATACAGACATCATTTCCAAAAAATGTGACTGCTTCATACCTCTCTCTTCTAAACTTGTTTGTTATATTTTTAACAGTTTCAACGATGACGTTCATTTAAATGTAACAAACTCCAAACATATAAATTCATTTTAAAACCATGACTTCTTGCGGGCTTTACTGTACTATGTGTAATGAGAGTAAAGACAGTTATGTGGTGAAAAAACTGTCTCAATTGCTTACGTTTTGTTTAACAGTTTTTATAAAGTAGGCAAAGTGTCTGCTTCAGAGACGCAATCTAAACAGGCATAATAAGTGATGGTGACTGTTTCCCTATAGGACTGAAACACACAGGGGATGTGTGACTGCAGTATTACCTGAGAATTCTAGAACCTGGAAATTCTAAGACTGGGAATTTATTCTAATTCGACTCGACCGATGCGGTGATGCAGGGCAGGAGATGTGTTGAGCACTATTGGCATAATATGTTGGACTTTGGTGTAGTTTGTTGTCTCGTGCTGGTATACTTTTGTTATGTAACTGTTATTTTTCAGCATGATATAATGTGTTGAGTAATGTTGGTATATTGGTTGCTTCTTGTTTAGTGTGTTCATATTAACATGCTTGTCAAGCACACCAGCCATTTAACACTTACTATAGACCGAATAGTGAGGGAGGGTAATGGGTTCGCAAGCTAAGATATGTCAAGTGACGTAACTGAACATTTTTAAAGGAATAAATTAATCATTGCTATTTGACTTCTACCAATAGCCTTTTGTTTGATAGCTTCCTTTGTGGTTTTTGAGTGTTCACATTTGTAATAAATGGAGTCAGACTATATTTGATCACACTTTAAAGCAACAAGAATGGAACAACAGTGCAAGCCTGAACATTGACTTTTAACTTGCTGTCTACAGTATATACTTATATTATAGTATGTCCTTTTAAATAGAGCAATGTTTAATAGTAAAACAATAAAGAAAATTTTCCCTGGTAATGCGGACACAAACTGATCCATGTGGTGAACATAGCCGATAAAACAATAGCTTTCTTATGCATGGCCTAAGGATTGACGCAGTCTGCCTACTAGAAGCCTTGTTCGATCTTAACACCTTAAGGGGGAGCTTTAATTAGCCGCGACGTTTAATGTTAGTACGTCTATGGGGTGCAAGCAAAAATCAGCAGAGGTTTTGCACATAAAATACGTGCGAGATGTCTCAGTTTCCGTTCTGGAGACACGTTTCACGTATTTCCCCCCTTAAGAATATTCTATTATCGGACTCCTGTATTTCATTTACATACTAGAGCCACTAACATGAAGTGATAAATATAACCTGTAAAGTATGAATATATTGTCAATTGAGGAACAAATGGCACACATTATTGTGTTGTTTACTGTTGCATCAGAACATGCTTGTGTATGGGGGGACAGGTGCATTTTAGGCGTATGACTATGAAGAATGCTTGACTACTTTAACAATAAAGATTGAAGGTGAAAGGGGTAGACCAGATGGTCTCTCTTCAGGCATCTGTTGTGTTGTCTAAATAGGCAGTGTTTGTGAAGTTTCTCTTGTAGCACTATTTTAGTAGTTTTTGCTCTTTGCTAGCCTGTACAAGAAGCAGATACATGCAGAATTATGGCATCCTGTTTAACAATTGTACATTGTACTGGAAAATTGGTAGTACAATCCTTTGTGTGAGTACATAAGAAGCACTCTTCTCTCTGGACATTTTTAAGTGTCTATTCAAAAGTTGCATTTTTCCAAGTGGACAATTTAAATGTCCATAAAGTTGAATCTGTTAATATCCTGTGGCGTCACAAGTACAAGTTCAGTGTCTCCCTTGATAAGCTACGGCTGTGTGAAATCTTATTGGTTCTTACATATAGACAGAGTACATTTTTAAGGCAGAAAAATTGTATTAGCCCATATGTTGTATTGAATGTTTGTAGAAAATGAAAAGTGAATGTAATTGTGTATGTTCACGTTAATTGGAACATAAATGTATTTTTTGTCTTAGTTGTCGTTACATTGCTTTCTCAATCTGATTAAATGTGATGCATCACTGAAATAGTTTTTTTTTACAACAAATATGAATGTTTGATTTATTTGCAGTGCAACCTGCAGGTGGCGCTATGTGTGCTTCTTTCTGTTTGTAGACCTAGTTTACTGGTTGCAGAATTGCTCCATAGGCAGTGTAAAGCTGGGTAAACACCACACAAAATTTCTTGCAATGAGATATCTGTAACAATTTTACCAACGATTGAAAATCCTGATGAGCATGCTGATTCATGTGTACACACCTACAAGATTTACCTTCAGATCTGTCTGCTTCATCTGTCATAACCGTCTACTGAAAAGTTCATGACTCTGTAAACTCTATAGAGATCTCCCTACACTGCCGGTCCTGAGTGCATACACACTGCAGAATTAGAACAACATCGTTCCATGGTTTATAGTGATTTTTAGGAAGTTTATAAAATCAAATGATACAATGTGCTTTGGAACGATAGAACATGACCTAACAGACGTTTATCGTGTAATCAACTGGATAATTGGGTGAAGAATCTGCAGTGTGTACCTAGTTTTAGCAAGCAGCAGCCTTACACAGGAACTTTTGTTTGTGATAGGATTATGCCACTGTCAGTCAAATTATAATTTATATATGGTTATCTGACCAATAAGGAATTTCAGAATTAAATATACAGCAATTATTGACCTCTTAGTGGCAGAAGATATCAGCTGACCATAAACCTATAACATGTATATTTTACACCTCCTCCAGTAGGTCTGATATCACCCATTTTTATAGATGCTAATAGTTACCAGTAAATAAATATATATATTTTTTATAGTATTATCATCTTTTACGAAGGAGCAATTTCTATTGCATTCAGGTCAAAACCGTTTTTTTTATCAACATTAACGTTGATTGTGATCCTCAGGGCCACCAATAGATGTCACAGAATGGGTCTCTTAATTTTTATATGCATTTATGTTGGTGACCAGATCAAGTTGGCTTGGCTATATAAATTGCCAGCTATAGACACACACATGACAGTGATGCTGGTGGCTGACTCGCCATAGAGAATGTAGAATGTTGGTTTATGAATCATTAAATGGGTTCTCCACTCATAACCTACAGTCAAGTCCATAAATATTGGGACATCGACACAATTCTCATATTTTGGGCTCTATACACCACCACAGTGGATTTGAAATGAAACTAACTTTAACTGCAGACTTTCAGCTTTAATTTGAGGGTATTTACATCCAAATCAGGTGACCGGTGTGGGAATTACAACGGTTTCTATATGTGCCTCCCTCTTTTTAAGGGACCAAAAGTAATGGGACAATCGACTCAAAAGCTATTTCATGGACATGTGCTTCTCTAAGCAGGCAGAGTTTGAGTGACCGCTTTGCAGATTTGCTATGCAGATTCCACAGTGGGGATTGATTCATACACAGGAACAGTGCCAGTAATGTTATAGTAACGCAGGTAAGGTCTTTTGGAAAGTGTGCACAATGAGAACAATACACAAGAGGAAAAAGATTAGGTGGAGAAAGGGGCAGAATTATAAACAAAAAAACTAAAATTAAAAAAGGTTACAATGGGTTTGCACCATGTGGCATGTAATGATTGTACAATGAAGATATATTTCTCACCATTTTTCCTCCTGTATATATTGACATCTCTATAGCGCCTCTCCTACAATACTTTTGCTAATGATTTATTCTACCATAGTGTTTATAACTTTGGGCGGTCTAGCATGGTGAAAGAGAAGCTGTGACCTAAACTTTTGCAAGTATGTGTGGAACCTAATTAGAAAGACTGTACCCAGGGCACAAAAAATGCCTTATCACACCTTGTGGAAGGAGCTTCAGCTGTCATGGAGGGGAGATGTAATATTTATTATATTAAAAGAGCCACAGTGGAAAGCCAGCTTAGTCTGAAAAATGTATTCTATCTTCATGCTATTTTCATTTTAGGGTTTGGTCATCCTTTAACACATTCATTGCCAAAAGGGTTGCTCTTCTATTAGGATGACATGTTCATTTACGTGGCTTAAGTTTCTGAATGGCTGTAAAAACACCACCCCCCCTTGTGGATTTATTGTTTGTTTTGCCTTCGCCACATCGAAAGAACGGATTTGTTTTAAATTGGTCTTACAGCAGGCAGACTAATAGGAAGACATGTTGTTACTTACATTTCATCAATTTTGGCTGACGGAAATGCAATAACTTTGTTCTTTGTTTTTGTTTTTTTTTTTTTATTCTCATTAGTGTTTCCACCCACAGAGAGAAACCATTTTGTGGTTGGGGTTTGTCCAGTGTAGCTTGAACTGCTTTTCAGTAGTGTAAAATAGCCTTTTAATCCTCTTTTGTAGTGGGACTCGTCTTTTTAATCCAGGGCTCAACAATTGTTTTAGAATTTGCTCCACCCTTCCTCCGTATTGCCATCCTGATATTCCCCCAAGCCCCCCATATATTTATACTGCCCCAACCACAGCCATCAATAACCCCTCCTTCCTGTACCAATTAATTATCATTCACCCCTGTGTTAATATTAACCCCCTCTCAGTAATCTGACATTCTATTGTTAATTTCTACCCTTCAGTGACGGGCTGCCCCTCCGTATAATACATCAGTTTCCCTCTGAGCACTTCCATGTCACTGTAGAACTTTAGTCCACTTGAAGAAAGAGAAACTGGAATTTGGCGCTCCAAAATGCTGTACTGTGTGCACAACACTCTGGAGCATCAATTGGATGTCGTCAGTATACAGAGCTCTCTGCTGCCATGTACATTAAGTGCAGCGTGATAAAGCAGCAGCCTAGTTTAGAAGCACCATTGCAGCCTACCACCGTGCTTCTGTCAAACCCTTATGTAATCAATTACTGTGGAGACCCTCAGATGACGTATCTGCTCTTTGTGTATTGCTATCTGGCTTTTGGAAAAGTGATGATACTTACAATTCCGTTGCATAGCTAAACACAACTAGCAAATAGACAATATTCATCTATATGCCCTTGTAAAACAAATATCATGGACATATTTGTCATTGCTCATATCTTGTTATCTTGCATGCACGATAACTGAGAGGGGGATGATATTACATGGTTGGTAAACTAGCAGTGACTTTGTAATTTTAAAGAAGCAGAGTAGAATTTTGCCCATTGACATGTATTGAAAGTATCTCAGAAAAAAACAGTCCTACATTAAATGCCAGTATTTGACATAGTATCAAGCATTCATATATCAAAGTGTTGTGGGAACCTGGAAATCCTATATAATCAGCACTTTTTTGTGATTCCTTCACCTCCCCTTCCTTTTAAAGAGTAGCTAAAATCTGTATTTGACATTGATATGCTCTTACTGAGCTGAGTGATATATGAAATAACTGAAGTGTGTATGTAATTATAAGAGATGCTCACTGACCCCCGTGAACTGGTTTTGGATCTGGATGAGCTTTGTGTTTTGGTTCTGGCAAAACCGCCCTTATGTGTTTTGGTTTGGTTTTTTAGAAAAAATCCTAAAATATGCTAAAATCACATCATTTTGCTCTTTTTTTTGTTCCTACATTATTATTAACCTCAATAACACTAATTTCAAGTCATTGCAGTCAATTTTAACCATCTCACAGGTCACAATATTATTTTCAGACACTTTCAGACAAGTACTGCAGCGACCTGGCTGGATGCTAAGCGACAAAGCAATGACACAAACACACAGCAGTTCCTAGCACATGTAGGACACATTGGCACACAGCAGTGGCAGAAAAGAAAAATGGTGCAAGATGGAATTGTCCTTGGGCTCGCCCTCCCTACCTCCCACCCACCGTTATGTTGGATCTTAAAAAGGAATCCAAAAATCGCGAGATCCGACGACGAAACAATGCCGTTTGCCTCATTTTCAAATCGGCTCGGTACTCTGATCTACTAAGTTTGGGTATGTTCGCTTCTCGGGGAACCGAGCCTGAGCATCTCTAGTAATTATGTCCTTCATAGTCTTTTTGCCTCTGAAACAGATTACAATGTTAGGGGGAGGTCATTCTCTAAGTAAACCAGCAGATGGTTACTGACAGCAAGGCAGACATGCTCTGTAACAATGCACTGTGTGGATTGATGAATTCATATACAGGGATGGGCCAGTGATGTCACAGCAGATGAAATTACTCTAGTCTCGACTTTTTAGTCAGATCCCATTATCATACTGTCCTAAATACGTGAAGGAATTGTAGCGGACTATAGACTGTACTCTGTCTGCATCTGCACTATCCTTCCCTTCCCCATTCCACCTCTCCAAGATTAAGGATGTGCAAGTACTCTAAGCAAAAAGGAGTACTCTACTTTAGTGACCATGGGCAGTGCAGATTTTTGAATTTTACTCTTAAGAACCTAATGAGCCCCATCGTCTCAAACACCAATTAGGCAGGACATATAAATCCAGACATAGCCCTACTACTTATTTCTCAAGCAGAGTGTATCTAACATAACTTTTCTGCAGAGACTTCATTTTTGGGAAACTTATGTATGCAGTTGATGTATATGCAGTCCTTTGTCTTTCTGGTTCCCGTCAGTGAGTCACCAAGTATGGTTTGTCAAACTGCTTAGTTCAATCTGCTGACAACCGTAAGACGACGTGCTGTTGGTGACTGGTTAAAGATGGGTACTGCATACACCTACCCCCCTAACGATAGAAAATCTGCAGGTAAGGTATGTTTACAGTGTATCTAGCAATAATTGATTATATATAACACAAGGATTATGTTTGTACATTTAACACCCCCTTCTGAAAAATCCCCCACAAGAGGGGCTTGTTCTTTTAAAGGTTGTAATAAATATTTGAAACAATTTTATTGGTACTTGTCCTTAACAGCCAGAAGGTGCACACTCGAATATATTCAAGCTTCAAACATGCTTGCTGTCTTTCTCATGTTTTCAATAACATACTGCAGGGTACATTTATGTAGTAGCAAAATATTGTATACTTTATTGGCTAACTTATATCATGCATTTTGCAAGCTTTATCTTTCTAGATAAACCAATATTTGTCATCCTTGAACATGCTATTGTGTTGTGACAGCTTCCTTGGCCATTGAAGGTAATTCTATACCATTCCAACTCCCAGATACAAGATTGATCATCCTTCTGATCCATCCTACTGGCTTACATGGCTCCACACTCTGTAAGTGTTTTTCTTAAAGGACAATGAATGCCAAAATTAAACATTTCGGGTCTGGACCATGGATATATAATACATTGCTTAGTGTTACCCTGACATTCTACTACAGCTCTGCTAAAGGTGAGGTAATACCTCCCCATCTTACTATAGGCAACTTTAAGACAGTGTCTTGATGGATTCTCATACAGGTCAGAAGGCTGATTCTGCAGATATTTCACTTACTGTGACATCTCTGGTCCTGCTCTGTGCATGAATTGACCAATTCACACTGTATATCTGCATAGTCTACCTTGCTAACTAGCTTGATCTTGGTTGTATGTTGGAGTTCGTTCGAGAATCACTTAAGCACTATACAAACTACTAGTTGATAGTATCTCTTGCAGTGTTGAATATGGTCATTGGCCACGACACTTGTTAAATATAATTACAGTGCAAATAAAGTCACGGTTTGACATTTATATATTTCAAACGCAGTGTATTTTGAGCTCCTTAGTATAACATGCTCTCTTCCTGCTTCACGGCAGGTTGTCTTACTTCTGTGTCTGAGACCATAGATAGTGACAGACTTTTCGGGCTTGCTCTGCAACTATGCAGATTGATGCATTCATGCATGGACAATGGCTGCCGATTGGGTTCAGCTCTGTGAGTAGAAGTACAGTTCAGAAGTTGAGTTATTAACCATTTGATGACTATAACACAGTAAGGATTATTACCGGATCGGGCAATTTGGATGAGTAGGATTTAGCTCCTTGTGTATGGCCTTATTTAGCAAAGACCGGTAGCATTGCCCCATATGTTGTCCACGTTAAGAACTGGGTCTGTGGCTAACTTGGACAAATCTTCATATTTTGCTGAGGATGAGCAGCTGAATCCTGTAGTGGCCCAAAAAGTGCAGCTGATGACCTATCCGAAGCATTCATTGTCCAATCGCAGTTTCTGTGAGTCAGTTGATTGGAAATGGTGGTTTGGGCCCACGTCCACATAAATTTATAACCAGTTTAGGTAGCCTTAGTCAAATCTACCGAACAGTCATTTTGATTGCATCATGGAAAGATATTTAGATTTTCCACTGTTCTTGATTAAAATAAGATGATCAATTAACTATTGTTTAAGTTTATTGCTTGTAATACCAATATCGACCAATAAGCCAATATCTGACAACTGAGCAGCATTATTCCCACATAGACAATGCTTTATATTGTAAGTCACTTTCACCTCATTTCTTTAGTTTAATTCTGTGTAGTAGAGTGTTGCAGACATGCTAAATATGGTACTATGCTGCTCTTCTGTGCAGGCTATTAGCAAACATAAGGGTTTGTCTCTGTTTTTATGGCTTTGTGGTAAGGAAATGTATTGGCACGTGGTGGTCTCTGAATGAGGAAAAAGAAATGAATTAAGGGGGAGGTAGGTGTGGGAATAAAAAAGAAACCGTGCTTCCCTGTATGGATTATAATGTACATGATGGGCTTGCTCTGCAGAAATTACTGTCAGAAAAAATACAAATAGATTATAGGAACGGTGCTCGTGACTGATATGCATAGGTACTCATATATACGAAATCTGTACTTATTATGTCACATATTAATAATTATTTCAATACATATAATTCCTTCCTTACAATGAAATGTATAACATAAATGCTTATATATGAGACTTGTTCGTTTTTGTGTAACGTCTCAATTAGCGTGATTTCATTCTTGCGGCCGGCTGTATATTCAGAATGTCAATTCCTGAGATGAACTTTCTTCCTTAAGTATTGTCAGGATGATGTACCGCAGAACCATAAAAAGGAACAAATAAGGATCATAGCGCAGACTGATAAAACTGCATCAATTTCATATGAAAACCATGTGTGTTTAGCATGCGACACCAGATTCACCATGTGTGATCTTCCGAAATATGCACTTACGGAAAAAGGTAAATACATAGCTTGCAATGTGTTCCTTTAGTAATCGCTTGTTTTTCCAACACAGCTTTCTTGCTTCACTTCACTGATTTGCCAATCTCCGTGCAGGCGTATGTGAACAGAAAGCGCTAATGGTGCTTCACCTTTTTTCCAAAAGGTTTTATTACAACAACAATTTAAAACAACATCGGTAGAAAAAACAAAGTAGAACAATCATCTGCACATCCTCTGTTTGGATGGCCCCTTACCCCAATATAGATGTAAAACAGTGTCTGTCAAATGTCTCAGGAGAGCTGGCTGCCTCCGTCTAAACAGACCTCAGGGAAGGGAATAATCCTAGGGGTGTGATCCAACCCAATGAGTTTCGATTAGTATAACCTTTGTCAAGGCTCCCGGAGCTATGAGCACTAACTATTTAAAAATCGATTTAGCCAATCGTTGTACGGCAATCTACTTATCATCTGTGCTTTTCTTAAAGGATCATTTATCCAACAATGATCTCTTCTAATTAAAACTTTTTCACGATATTAAACTAAATGCTTATTGCAAGCTTAACATTAGAAGCATCTTCGGACAGCTTTTATAATCCAGACAGTTTACTTACATATAAACTAATAATTGCTTACACACATCTGTTAATGATCTAATGGAAATAAACTCCACGCTATATCTATAAATCTTACAGTCTGGAGGCTAATACAGAAATCTACTAACAATTCTTCCATATAATAGTACATCTATAGGATTTTATACCCAATCTTTTCAATGTGCCCATAAAGCTCAAATGAAAGCAATTTTTCTTAAGAAATTGAAATAATTCTCTTGCACATCAGGAAAAATATGTCTGAACTTCTGAAGCTGTAATACTTATTTTCTTCCCACAGCTCCGTACCTAATATCACCTGTACTCATATCAAATTGAAATATAATATTCATTCTATGACATTCGTAAATAATACCCATTATTCACATCTTCTTATTTCATGAGTTACTGACCACAGTCCTTATAGTTTAGCATAATAACGATACAAAATCGCCTCTGAGCCCACATAATAGAAATGTACATCCTCACACTATTTTTTCTAAAAAGATGTGCTTCCATACCTATGAGGTTATTTTTAAATTGCTTCCATCCATTATATATAAAAACATATCTAACCACCTATCTGGTATAATATAACCCCACACTTTAGAGATAAAGGGGACTAGTGGAATTAATAGCATAAAATGAACATTCTACATCAGAAACCATTTAGTTTCAAAGTCATTAAGACCTTTCGGAGACAGGGTATCCAATAAGAAAATAAGTCTCATTTCAGCCTGTGCTAGTTCTATGTTGGAACTTTTTTTTCTCTAGTCACCCCCTATTTTTTTGTAAACCACAAAAAACTTATTATGTCTGTCACTATTATGATTTTTTTTAAAGTGGACTGATAGAGAATGTAATTCATACCCCTTCTTAATATTTCTGATGTGTTCACTCCATCTTTCCCTTAATTTCCTAGCGGTTCTAACAATGTACTGTTGATTGCAAATGCATTGGACCAGATATACACACTTAGTTGAATTACATGTCGTAAAGCTCCTTATATTGAATGTCTGGTTTGTAGATGGGGATTTCCTTCGGGGTGTTCCTACATACTATGCAAGAGCCACATCTAAAAAAAACCTTTTGTCTTATTATTATCTTACTAGATGGGTTCTCAAGGTTGGTGCCTTCCTATAAATAAATCTTTGTTTCTCCGGGATATGTTGCTGTAATAGCAAATCTCTCCCCAGACTGGACCAGTGCTGTTTAATAATTTTCTCTACATTTTGATAATACGTATTATATTGCGTAATAAAAGGGATCCCTACCTTATTTTTAAAATCCTTCTATTTACTTTCTCCACTCTTAGGGACAAGGAGGGATCTCTGTTTAAGCCATTTATGTTTAAGAAATGACTGTGTTTAGTAGATTCGTACACAGGGGCATGTTCAGTGATGTCACAGCAGATTAACTGACGGCAATTTCAGCCTTTGGATTTGTTGGATCTCATCAGGACACTATCCTAAAGGTGTGGAATGTGGATTCGGCTGTCTGTAATTCAGTGAGGAGGCACTAGTCTGCTTTTATTTGAAAATTATGTTCAGTAAATAAATTAGGACATAGAGCTAAAAGCAGGGATTTGCTTTAAAGATGTGTATAGAGGTGCTGGTATGTGGAATTCTGCACAGTCTCCTGTTAACAGTTTTTTTTAAATATATGGTGTGTGTGTATTCGATTTATATGTACCTGTGCAGTACACAATCAATTATTTGTTAGCTCACAGTGTGAGACTTACTTTATCCTCTTTCAGCTTTTCTATCATTGAGCTGGTAGTCAGGAGCCTTTGTTTGTCTCTGGAAAACATAACGTGACGTCATTGGATAAAAAGCGCATAGAAACTGGGAATTAAGTAAATATTGAGATTTGATTCCTTTCCAGGGATGAAACATCAGCATGCATTGTGGTTAAACAACAAACCATATATTGGATGCATGATGAGGGAAAATACATTTTTTTTTTTCTTACACACTCACAATAGAATGTCTTTATAATTTTGTTTGTCTTATTTATTGGTCCAGTCTATATTAGTGGAGCAGTTTGAGACAAGTGTCCAGTGTAATGTTACATGCTCTTGTTTTAGAACACATTTTGCTGATGCTGGTGCTGCCATTTCTGAAAGGTGGTTTGTCCAAAATAACTCAAGCAAACTATATATCATTTTTTACATAAAGGTTTGGCAATTTGAGATTTTGGTGGATAATATAAGTCCACACTAGCAGCCAGTATGGCCGTTCTTATTTTAATTGAAGCTCTAGCCTAAAGGTACACACTACAGAAATTTCCACCAACTTTTTATGATGGGCGATTTTACATGCGATCGATGGTCCGATCGCTCGGTCCATGGACTGCATACACACTAGCCTTGTTTAGGACGATAAAGGGAAGAGCGGACGTCCCTTTAGCGACTTTTTACAGCCATGTTATCGTGAGCAATGACTGTAATTTCGTACTCACTTGTGGATCGGTCGGAAGTTTATACACACTACACAGCAGAAACGAGATTGGAATGAAAATATTAAACGGTACGACCAACCAAATGAGGCGATAATCGTCCATTTGGGCAGACTTTCGACCATCGTGTCACTACACACACTGACCTGACTTTTGAACGAGCGGTCGTTTGTCGGCTGATTGAGTCGATTATTGGACGAAAACCGTGTAGTGTGTACCTAGCTTAAAAAGGAGTGCCTTTTTATTTTTTATTTTTAAATAAAGACCAATTAATATCTATAAATATATGCAAATGTTAGTTTATTAAAACCTAGACATTTGATATTTTTACCTACTCATGAATTGTAAGTAGCCCTTCACTGTTAGTCTATTAAATGTTTGCAGCAGATAACATAAGCTATGTTCCAATATTCCCCCCCCCCCCCCTGGTGAAACCAATGCAACATTGTTAATTGAGATGCAATAGACATCTAATCATGCAGGTGGTAATTACGCTATAACAAAAAAAGCTATACTTTTAAATGCTATGCTGTGTCCTGTTATAAATGTATTTAGAAACAAACAGAGTTGATTTTTTTCTCTTGTTATTGGTTCATGAGCAGCTAGGTTTGACCTTTTTTGTATTTCTCTTGTTCCATTCACTAGCTTTGCCTGGGTCACTCCGCTTAATCAATAGACACTGATAGTCAGTGACACCATTTCCTTGGTTCACATTTCACTCTGCTATAAACTAAAGTAACTAAGAGGGAGGGGTAAGCACATTTAGCACTTTTAAGGGGAATTAAATTAGCTGCAATGTTCCTGAGAAAATCTTGGCTGTATTGTGCCCATAGTGGTGCAAACAAAAATCAGAGGATATTTCACTAAAAATACATTTCTGATGCCGTTACCGGGACACTTTGCACATATTTTTTGCTAATTTAATCAGATAAAGGCTATATAAAAATATATTTGCCTCTGCAGAGCTGACTCCACAGTTAGTTGAACTGACAGGCTAGCCAAGTTAGCTTTGGTGTGTCATGTGAGATGCAGAGTTGGTCATTCTCCAAATACTGCTCATGCTTCTGAGTCTGGAGGAAGCACAGGTTGGTGTCTTGGCAGGTACATTTTCTGGAAGGAATTTGCCATGGCTTGGTAATGATGACTGTCAGAGTGAGACCTAATATATCTCTTGTAGTGTGTAAGGGAGATGTGGCAAGTTCTAGTAATATAGCTTGTGTAAAGAGGTTTTGATGCTAGGCTGCTATGCTTATGATCTCAACCCCCAGGTGACTGCGATAGCTAATTGACAGAAGGATGTGGCTGGAGTGGATTACTTCAAGCAATTGGTTATTAAGGGACGGCTTAGATAGAAATCGGGGAAATTTGCAACAGATTGGAAGTGTAAAATGGCAGCAATAAATACAATCAGCGAAGAATTATGGTATTCTGCACAATACCTTACATCTGTATAAACTAGATTTTACCCCTAATAATTTATTTTCAATTTAAAGGACCTATGCCCACACCAACAGACATCTTAAGCTGTATTAAAGAAGTTCTCATATTTTGTAACATCTCTCCTTTAAATGACCAACTTACCACAGTAATAGGTAATTAGGGACCTATTGGCGCCTTTCAATTTTATTACTCGTTTCTCCCACACATTCTTTCTATCCTTCTTTTTTCACATTTGCTTTTACAGTCTTGTTGGCAAAAGCTTTTGGTGCGTGAAATATTCTTCATGTATCCTTGTCAGGGATAAGCCCCTCTGGCTTTTCCCTGATTTGATATTTTATCCTATATTCACAAAGTCAGACATTATATCACCTCTATTTTGTCAAGAAAACCTTAACTACCTCTACAAGTCACAAACCACTCTTTGCGCACTTGTGACTTGGAAGTGTTTACATTATGGGGTTTCACACGATCTCAGCACTCGATCATCTTCTCATCTATCGCACAGGTTACAGATTCGCTGAATCCCCCCAAACCGCTCTCACGCAACCACACCCACTTTGGTCTTGCCACCACCTATTGAATAATGGCAATAGGACCCCACTATCCTGTCCCACACTGGCACGCAGTGAGCACTCCTTGTTACACACAGTTAGCAAGGCACACACCAGCAATCAAAGGGTTAACTCTTAACCCCTCAAGGCTCTGACACAAATGTACTGGCAGGCCCACACTAGGCTTGGTATACAAATGTATTCACAATTCACACCTAATCACTGAAAGGTTTTAGCATGGGCAAGCAATCTTATATCTTCTACACAGGCAATTAATTAGTTTAGAGCAATAAGGACATGAACTATTAAATTTTAGATTTAATATGCAAAAAGTACAATGCTTACAAATTATTAAGATGAAATGACATGCATAACAAGCAATACAGTTTAAAATAAAGGAATTAAATTTAGATTATAATTTGTTGGCACTGGTCTTTACACCTTTCCCCACCTCCAGTGGGGTTGTGGTCTAATCACCATTTACATGTTGCCTTACTTACTACCCAATTCTACTATGTGTCCTAACTTTTCTGTGGAGTGTCACAGAGGCCCAATTATTATTAATAGATCCCCTATGAATTTACCCATCTATTGATACTAAACAGGCCTAGGTACAAGGTATCAGTTGAGCTTATACTCATTTCCTCAACTTCTCTGTGTAGCAGAATTCTTAATTTGACATATGAGGTGCCCTTCATCATGCTATCGAGGAATATGTGATTGATCACTACTTTTATTTATTTTAAGTGGCATATTTGAAACTGAATTATTTTTGTCTATATAAAATATAACCAAGTCAGCACATGGTCTCCCTGAGCCAGACAACATACTGAGTGGTTCCTAAAAGTCTATTCAGGTGTCAAAACTCCATCCTAGACCAGGATATAGCTCACCGCAGGGGCCTTTGAAGCTACTACAGGTGACACTGCTATCTTCTAACACTGGGATGTGCAAAGCCACCGAATAAACACACAACAGACTTCCTGACTTCACATTTTATACTTTAGTAGCTCAATTTGTCAATGGATTCATTTGATATACCATATTTACACTGCAGTTATGATATAGGCCTTGTCCCCCACAATTATGTGATGGGTTAACCCTTCACGACAATCCTCATAAATTCACTCTCTCAGAATGCAAGAAAGGAACCAGAGGACTGATCTTCATCAGCCCACAGGGGAAAAATAAGGACCAATATATTTATACAGTAATCCTCGTATACATTATTATATAAACAACTTTGTTTCTTGTCTAAACCTTAAAATAAGACGTTTTGTTTGAAAATACAAACCTCAACACACCCAAAAAGTAATGTGTCTGTATTTCTGTATTGGAGGTGCAGGCGTTCTGGTATGAAAGTCTCCAGCTATACTACATCTGCATCCATTTTTCTTTTTTGGGTATTTAGTTTTTAAGTTGTTTCAGTCTGTGATTACAGGTATTATAACTTGGTTATTTAAAAGGTTAATTTGAGACAGAGACAATGATCGCCAGTTGTTGTGACAGCAGTCATCTTGTAATTGAAAAGTTATCTGGTTTTGTCCTGTTTTCTGCAGGAAATCAAGAGAATATTTTATGTTTCACTGCTAAAATGGCAAATTTTCACTTTGGAAATGGTTAGATCACAAAAAAAAAATGCTTTTAAAAGAAATGCATCAAGGAAAAGAAGTCATAGCTGTTCTTCAAAGCCATGCAACATTTAAGATCGCTGATATTCATGTCACCTGCACCGTTTAACTCTTGGATAGAAAATATAATTACAGTGAAGTTGCATGTTTTTTGTGTGTGCATGTCAGATGTGTTTTTATTATGATTCCTAAATAAAAAGGTGTCATTTTATGTACAGGCACAAAAACAAATAAGCTCTATGAAAAAAATGTAGGTGTCTTAAAATTAAGGGTGTGCACCGGACACTTTAGTGTTTTTTGTCTTTTGGGTTCTGATTAGCTTGAGGTTTTGGGTTCTGATTTGTTTTGCCAAAACACCTGACGAAAGGATTTGGTTCTGATTTCGGGTTTTGGGTTCTGATTTATATTTAAAAAGGCATAAAAAGCACTAAAATACATTTTTTTTTTTTGTTTTTTTTCCACTCCTACGCTATTATTAACCTCAATAACATTCAATAACAATCATTTACACTAATATCCAGTCTATTCTGAACACCTCACACCTCACAATATTGTTTTTAGTCCAAAACGTTGCACCGAGGTAGCTTTCTGGACTGCGTAGTGGAGTGGGCCTGGTACCCAATTTGGTACCCGGGCCACAATACCTCCTCCAACCATGGTACAGAGCATTCATCATTAAGATCCCATCAGGTATGTCAAAGACAGACAGGGTCGAAGTGTTATTTTTGTTGACTTTGGGAACCAAAAAACTGTCCCTGTTGCAAATCTTCGTGCAACGAAGAGTGACTTTTTCATTTAAAGGCTCAAGCTTTCAAGTGTAGTGTTTATAAGTTATATTATACTTTTGGTTTAATTTGTTTTGATTTTGTTTTACTTTGTGCTCATGGCAAACGACTGTTGAACGGTCACATAATGCCAAAAAAAGAGTTGCAAGATGGAATTGTCCTTGGGCCCTCCCACCCACCCTGATGATGTTGAAATAGGACATGCACACTTTAACAAACCAATCATTTCAGCGACAGGGCCTACCAAACAACTGTGGCTGAAATGATTGGTTTGTTTGGGCCCCCACACCAAAAAAGCTATTCATCTCTCCCTGTACAAACTAAACTGGCTCTACTGAGGCAAGATGTCGTCCTCATCCTCTGATTCCTCTCCCCCTTCAGTGTGTACTTCCTCATCCTCACACATTATCAATTCGTCCCCGCTGGACTCCACAACCACACTGGAGTACACACTGGAGGGGGGACAACTCAGGTAAAATAGAGCCAGTTTGTACAGGGGCTTCCAAACTGCCTTTTTTTCCTGCCAGTAACAATATGGACAATATGGACTGTCTGACATGTCTACTTGGATGGTGTCAGCAAAGTAATCCTCCACCATTTTTTCTAATGTGACAGCATCCAATGCAGCGACAGTAGACATGTCTGCAATGGTTGGCAGGTCCTTCAGTCCGGACCAGATGTTGTCTGCATCCCCGCTTGCGGGTCTTTGAGGTCTTTGAGTTTTTTCCTCGCTGCCACAGGTGTGGAAGAATATGAAGGTGGAGCTGTTGGCATGTCACGGTCCTCTTCAGAGGACAATTTCCTGACCAGCAGGTCTTTGCACCTCTGTAGACTTGTGTCCGCCGGAAACAGGGACACAACATACGCTTTAAACCGAGGATCGAGCACGGTGGCCAGAATGTATTCCTCTGACTTTAAAAGAGTGACCACCCTCGGATCCTGGCAAAGCGTACGAAGGGCTTCATCCACAAGAGCTACATGCTTGGTGGAATCGCAATGATTTACCAGCTCCTCCCTCACTTTCTCCAGCTGCTTCTGCAACAGCCTGATCAGGGGAATGACCTGACTCAAGCTGGCAGTGTCGGAACTGACTTCTCGTGTGGCAAGTTCAAACGGCTGCAGAACCTTGCACAACACGGAAATCAGTCTCCACTGCGCTTGACTCAGGCGCATCCCCACTCCTTTGCCTATGTCGTAGGTGGCTGTGTAGGCTTGAATGGCCTTTTGCTGCTCCTCCATCCTCTGCAGCATATAGAGGGGGGAGTTCCAGAGCGTCACAATCTCTTGTTTGAGGTGATGGCAGGGCAGGTTCAGACTTTTTTGATGTTGCTCGAGTCTGCGGTAGGCACTGGCAGAATGCCGAAAGTGTCCAGCAATTTTGCGGCCCACAGCAAGCATCTCCTGCACACCCATGTCACTCTTGAGGTAATGCTGCACCACCAAATTAACGGTGTGGGCAAAACATGGGACGTGCTGGAAATTGCCCATATGTAATGCCCGCACAATGTTACTGGCGTTGTCTGACACCACAAATCCCCTGGAGAATCTAAGTGGGGTAAGCCACTCCGAGATTATTTCCCTCAGTTTTTCTAAGAGGTTGTCAGCGTTGTGCCTCTTACTAAAACCTGTGATACACATCGTTGCCTGCCTTGGCACGAGCAGCCGTTGTGGAGATGCTGCTACTGATGCAGCTGCTGCTGTTGCTGCGGAAGGCGATGCATCTACCCAGTGGGCTGTAACAGTCATATAGTCCTTAGTTTGCCCTGAACCACTTGTCCACATGTCTGTGGTTAAGTGGACAGTGGGTACAACCGCATTTTTCAGAGCACTGAGGACACTTGTTCTTACTTCTCTGTACATCTTTGGTATCGCCTGCCTAGTGAAGTGGAATCTCGACGGGATTTGGTACCGGGGACACAATACCTCCATCAACCCTCTAAATCCCACTCCACTGATGGCGGACACCGGACGCACATCTAACACCAACATTGCTGTTATTGACGCAGTTATCCGCTTTGCCATAGGATGACTAGTGCTCATGGCAAATGACTGTTGGACGGTCAGTTGTTTGGTGAAAGACGTAGCGGTCTTACGACTTCCCCTCTGGGAAGATGACCGACTACCAGCAGCAGTGGCAGTAGTAGGCTTATCGCTGCAGGATTCCTCGGATGATTCCCGTATTGAAGAGGACTCTGTCTGGCTGGTGACATGGCCTGCAGGATGATGGAGATCGTGGAGGAAGTTGACGAGGAGGGTGTTGGTGGTATGTATCCAATAGGACCAAGGGATTTAGGTGTCCCTGGACTGCTGACGGTCCTAGCCACAGGTCCTGAACTAAGCACTGAATTATGAAGGTTCTTCAGGTGACGTATAAGTGAGAATGTCCCTAGGTGGCCAAGATCCTTACCCCTGCTTATTTGAGCTTTACATAAGCTACATATGGCCATACATTTGTTGTCCGGATTCGGATAAAAATAACTCCAGACAGAAGAGGTGGATTTTTTGGTCTTCTGACCAGGCATGACTATGGGCTTTTTCAACCCATGGACAACAACTGTTTCCCCCCCTGGTGGCTCATTTATGATAACCACATCAGCATCCTCCTCGTCAAGTTCCTCCTCAGCGCCAGCTACATCAATATCCTCCTCCCGGTGTACAACATTCACACCTTCATTAGCCAAATTTGTAACTGGACTGTGGGTGATCCTTCCAGCATATGCAGAGGGCGTGCTGCAAATGGTGGAAGGAGCCACCTCTTCCCCTACAGAGATGGGAAGGTCAGGCTTCGCAACCACCAACACCCTTGGACTTGCCTTGGGGATTTGTGATGTCATCTGTTTAGAAGGCAGAGTTGTTTGCTGTGTTATTGATGACAGCTTAAGTCTCTCAAATTTTTTAGAGGGGGGGGGGAGGAGGAGAAGTGCTTAGATCTTTGGGTGAAGCTTAACCACTAGTCCTGAACACGGGCCAGGGCCTAAGCCGTTCCTTGCCACTACGTGTCGCAAATGGCATATTGGCAAGTTTTCGTTTCTCCTCAGATGGTTTTAATTTTCTTTTTTTGGTAATTTTAGTCAACTTTGGGTTTTTGGATTTTACATGCCCTGTACTAGGAGATTGGGCATCGGCCTTGGCAGACGACGTTGATGGCATTTCATCATCTATGTCATGACTAGTGGTAGCAGCTTCAGCATTAGGAGGAAGTAGGTCTTGCTCTTTCCTTACTTTATCCTCCAAATTTTTGTACTCCATTATATGCAGCACTAATGAGTGTACCCCTAAACCACACACACTTTGGAAATGCTTAAAAATTGAACTTAGTAAATGTAATATAGATTGCAGTACCTATTCTCTTGCACTGCTTAAAAATTGAACGTATTAAATGTAATATAGATTGCAGTACCTATTCTCTGGAACTGCTTAAAGAATGAATGTAGTAAATGTAATATAGATTGCAGTTCCTATTCTCTGGAACTGCTTAAAGAATGAATGTAGTAAATGTAATATAGATTGCAGTACCTATTCTCTGGAACTGCTTAAAGAATAATCGTAGTAAATGTAATATAGTTTGCAGTTCCAATTTTTGGTCTGCAGAAACAGTGAATGTAGGTATTGCAGTACTAATATTTCAGGACTGCAATAATATATTGCTCTAGAATTTTTTTGTACTTTTTAAATTATTTTTTAATATTTTTTTTTACTTTTTTTTAACTTTTTTTTATTTATTTTTTTTAATTTTTTTTGGAAGTTTTTAATAATTAGACAATTACTATGGAGTTAGCACAAAAACGCACAGGACTAAAGCACCACTGGACTCAGCAGGACAGACACTGGCCAAAGCACCACTGGACTCAGCAAGGACAGAGCACTGGACACAAGCATAAAGCACCACTGGACTCAGCAAGGACAGAGCACTGGAGTACCACTACCCTACAACCTCCCTCTACCCTGATCACAGCCCAAATGAAAATGGCGGCCGCTAGCGGGGAATTTATGCAATCAGAGTCTCGCGAGATCCGAAGCGAGACTTGGACGTCAGAGCCTCAGTTTCATTTTTTTTTGCGCCGGAAATACCCGAACAGTGCTCGGATCCCGTCTGATCCGCGCTGTTCAGGTGGGCTCGGATTAGCGGAATCCGAGCCCGCTCATCCTTACTTAAAATGTGGTCAACCAGTTTTGCTCTTTGGAGGGAGGTTAACATTTTTATTAGGCTTTTCTGGTATGGTAATATCGTCATCAGCTATTTATATAGTGGCACTAATTCCGCAGCGCTGTACAGAGAACTCACTCACATCAGTCCCTGCCCCATTGGAGCTTACAGTCTAAATTCCCTAACATACACACGCACAAACCGAGATAGGCTAAGGTGAATTTGATAGTAGCCAATTTACCTACTAAATAAAATAAGAGCACATATCACTTAAACCAAATAAAAGTACCAGCATAAATATATTAAAATTTAAAAAAAAACATTTTATTAAAAACATATACTGGACAAACTACATAGATAACTAGTTATCTACTATATAAATGCCTAGTGGCGTGTGTGGGGGAAAAAAAAACCAAGCTGCAGCGCCACCTGCTGGGCAGAGTTATACACTGACCTATATATTTCTTGAAGGAGAAGTGACAGTTGGGAGTGGTTGGTGGTTGCCGGGGGTGACAGTGGGGAGTTTTTAACACCTTAAGCAGCTTGATGAAGGATGTGGCGATGAAGATGAAGGATGAGGTGATGGAGAAAAATGATGAGGTGGTGACATGTGGACAAAACCACGTTAAAAAAGGGCGCTTGCGTCGGGAAGTAACGCTCTTCCCCTGAGGAGGCCTGGGCTAGGCCCAAATGCATGACAAGAACCTTTTTAACACCTTAAGTAGCTTGATTTGACTAGAATGCATGAGTATCATGCACGGGTTAACTTGTACAAGATAACCACTTACACGTTTCTCCACAAGTGTTGTGGTTTCATCACATCATTCATTCTCTGATGAAACCACAAAACCTGTGGAGAAACGTGTAAGTCGTTATCTTGTTCGCAAGTGGAAAATGACCAACTAAAGAATCCATGTTACAAGGAAACTGTGGGTGAATTTATACTAAACAGAAAAGTGTGGATCCAATACATTAGAACTATCAGAACGAGTCTGTGGCGGGGTAAAGAGATTGCTGGGTAACTGGCTTTGTTATTTGCAGTGTGTGAAGGGGGACTTTTGATCAGGCTGAAGTCTGCAGGATGAGAGACCGCTAACACAGACTGTATGTGTCCCATCTAAAGACTGCTTCCATTAAAACAGACTCTGGGACTATATGTTCCACTAATGCTCTAGCTCCCTCAATATAACGGAGTTGATCTTTGTGGTGGATCCTAATATTAATATTTTCTTTACCTTTTTAAGACTTTACTTGAACATTATTGGAGTCCAGATTGAGGAAACATTTACAGATGGATTGTCCAGTATATATTTTTAATAAAATATTTTTTTAATTTTAATATATTTATGGTAGTATTTTTATTTGGTTTAAGTGATATGCAAACGTTTATTTTGTTTTCTTCTTTACTACTAAGGGAATTGATGCACAGTTATCCCAAAGAGAAGAGCAGCAATTACTGTTACCAAAATCTGTTAACCTGTCGCTTTATAGAAGGTTATTTATTGTATTTCATATCATCACTTATGTAAGGGTTTTGATTATTATATATATATATGTATATATATATATATATATATATATATATATATATATATATATATATATATATATATTAGTGTGAATGTGTTTGTGAGTCTGTGTAAACGTGTGTGGGTGTATATGTATCTATATGTGTGTATACATATATGTGTATATATATATATATATATGTGTGTGTGTGTGTATACATATGCATCTATATATGTGTGTGGGTATACATATGCATCTATATATGTGTGTGAGTATATGTATATGTGTGTATATATATATATATATATATATATATATATATATATATATATATATATATATATATATATATATGTGTGTGTGTGTGTATTCATATACCCAGAGGAAACCCGCACAAGCTTGATAAAAACTCCACACAGATAAGGCCATGGTTTAGAATCGAACTCATGACCCCAGTGCTGCGAGGTAGAAGTGCTAACCACTAAGCCACCGTGCAGCCCGTATGTGAGGAGTTATGCATTTTCCACGTGCTAGTTTTGTAATAAATACACTGAGCTGTGTTCAAACATGTTATGCAATAGCTGGGCAAAATATTATTTGGTAGACAACGGAAAATACTGCTTAGGGTTTTGTGGATTCACATTTTCCACAGTTCTGGAACAAATACTGCTTGCTCCTGTATTCTACATCATTTTGTCCGCCCTATGGAGAAAGCGCCCACTTTACACACTATTGTTCGTGGTTCATATGGCACCAGTGTGAAGCTGTTTGTAGTCTATAGGCTGCAAAAGGGAATGTTTCTACAGATCTCTATTTAGGGAAGTATCGTTCTGAACCTTTTCAGCTGTGGTTTTCCACACTGGACAACAATAGCGGAGTTTAAGTACATTAGAAAAATTAGCTCTTTTTGTTAAAATTTTTGTGTTACTCTAAATTATTGAGGGTTTTTTTCTGGCAGTTTTAAGACTTGTCATACAGAAAGAAAAAGTAGCCACACAACCCTGCTTCCCAGCAGTGCGCATATCCTCTGTGTGCTAGATAATTGTTACTGCCTCCATGATGGTAGTGTCAAGCTGGGGTTTTCTTAGCAGTGATTAAGTCATTAAAAATCACAGCTGAAAATTGCCGCATGTCTTTTAACCACATATATCAATTAAATTTTATCTGTGTTCACAATTCTGGTGGAGGAGTTCATTTTGCCTGGTTGCCCTGTTAATGCCCCATTTCGTTCTTGTAATATATAAAGTCCTATCGGTATACAGTAAAACTATATAACTTTCTCCAAGGTAGATCGTAAAATTGGTTGAATTTTGTAGAGCATATACTGCGTATGTACTTCATGTACATTCCCGGTGAATGCAACCTATCCATTCAGTTGCGCCAAGCGTCAGTGAGGTCTCTAGCCTAGCGACTGCAGAGATTAAATTTTAATCATTGGCTCAGTTCACAAAATGACAGTCTCCATTGTGTAGGAAAAGGGATACCCCTTAAAAAGTGTTCCATATTTGTGGGAACTTGCGCTGAAACAATATATATATTTTTTAAAGATCATCTACCTTTTGTTCAAAATGTATTTGCTTAGGTAAAGCTAAGTTAGCAGTCTACCACCTCGTAGGGTCACTATTAGTCTGTATGCTTTATTGTACCTCAGGAGTGCTAGTAATATGGCAGGAACCACTTACTGGGGTATGCAAATATAAGCTTTGTCTATGTTTTACATGCACTCCAATCAAACTGTACTTGGGGAATTTGCAATTCTTTTTAAAATGTAACTTCTATTAAAAAATGATGTTGATATTGTCATACACACGTTACAAAAATTGTGAGTTTTTTTGTTTCTAATCCTTTTGCTTGTAATGTGAAAACTGATAGTTGCAGAGCACACTTACCTGCTGTAGAGAGTTTTCATCCCTTTTAAACTAGTTCTGACCTTTTTCTACTTTCATCTCCTCGTCTTGCCTGTGTAGTTGCCTTGATTCTCAGTAAAGAGGAAACGCTTCCACCTACAATATGTGGTTAGATCTCTAGCAGCACTGGTGAAGCTAAACTGCATTTGAAGTCTGACCTTCATAAATGAATTGGGGGCAGGATAGACAGCTGGTGGTAATGGACTGGAGGCTCCATAGCTTGTTGTCAAATGGTTTCAGGTAGGAAGCGCTGTTTATAACTTGTGATTGCTGCAGTAGAACATCAGCCGGTGCCTTAGTCTTCTTTTTTTTATATCTTAGCTCTCTTTTTTTTTTCCCTGGTCTGTACAGTGTTATGGAAATCTGTTGCCTTTGCTATTTACAGCACTTGTAAAGGTTTATATGATTTGGAATGAACGATCCCCTGCAGAAGATGAAGAAAGGTCTTTTTAGCTTTGTCACCTAAAATCCCACTATGCTTATACTTGTTATCTATAGAGTGTGCCTCTGAACTGGAAGTTTCTGCATTTAATATGTTGAAATACATATATAGAAATTTCTTTAAAAAGTCAGCTAAAGATGTTAGTGCGGTGATTCACAATCATTGTGCTACAATCCCAAGATGGATGTATCACAGTGATTTAAGTGGAGGACTAAAAAAACAAGCAAGTTGGACAATGTGTATGAATGCTGTTTTATTTCATTGTCAGGTGACATAAACTTGCAGTAATTCACTTGTCTTTAATACCCATAGGACAAGAGGTATTTTGCACCTTAACTGTTTTTGTGCTTTGTTAGTTTTTGTGAGAATCCTTGTTATATGTAGTTCTGATGGCTGTTGCATGAGGGTTTCTCAGAATGTATAGATATGGCTTTCATTTGATAACATTGGATTATATATATATATATTTTATTTTATTTATTTCATGGGCATTATATAAACACATGTACACACGGGTTGGTAGCTACTGCATTAGTGCAGTATTATAATCCAAACTGTTCTGGGTTTTTGGGGGGCGAATCCAAAACCGATTATCCTTCCAGAATAACTCTGCAAATGGTGAATAATCTGCTGCACCTGACCACATTCATGATCTAAAGAGAGTTGCAGTGTATGATGACACCACACACAGTATAAGCATTACATATAGCAGAAGGATGAAGCACTGTGCGGTAGCTCAGTATTAATAAAATAATTTTTATGGACACAGCTTTAAGATTGTGGCTCTGCTGTAAATATGACATCTAACCGCTTATATTGAACCACAATATTTGAGTTTGTCAGGAACTGAGCAGATTCTTTGCTTTTGGATAAATGGCCAATGATTGTTGTTTTTTCAACGTTGTTTCTGTGCACAGTGATACAAATCTGATAACCTCTGTGGTTGGTAGTCCTCACCTAATGCCCAAACTCCTGGGGTACAGATACCTGCTCCTTTAGTGTTGTGATATGACTGATTCGTACAAGTTGTTGCAGTTGCACACCTAATTGTGCTTTTAATGTATGACATCCTGTGGTTACCCCAAGTAAAATCACACGTACCTTGTGATATCTTTAATTGCTGGGAGGATATGCCTACGGTATAAATAGTGTAATTTCTGTGTGTCCGGTTATATAGTGTGAAAACTTTCAAAACTGCAGTGCAAAAATGCTTCATATGTGACAGACCATGCAAGACGAACGTGACTTCCAGCCGGCTAAGGAGAAAGGAAATGACTGTAGAGAATAGCAAAAATTTAAAAATAACATTTAAAAAAAGCTTCCCTTTTTGTGTCTGTGTGCGCAACAAACAGATCATCCGATAATCGGCACTTGGCCTTGTATCCAGATATCAAGTGTGATGGCACTCAAAATTGAGCTCAAACTAGTTGGCCTGTGCCTGCGTCCTGTTCAGTACAACAGCTTCTCGTAGAGATGGGTGATGAAAGATCACTTAGTGTGTACGCCTAATAACCTGATGAAAAGGTTTCACTTTTTTGCACTGTAATCAGACCACACATAAATAATAATAGTGTAACAGTGACTTGTCCATCCCAGTTTTGTGGGTACAATTTTGTCAGGGGCAGCAATGTGACAAGTGTTTCCATTTGTTAAAATTCCAAAATCTGAAGAATACTGTTCAAATGAATTCTAATGTTGAGACCATTTATTCCACTTCATGTATCTATTTTGTCTCTTTCATGAATAGTTCTCTAATCACATCCACTCTTCTAATATTTTGTTACATCTACCCCACAAAACTTCAAACCACTAAGATTCTTAACATAAACCAAAAGGAAATTATTAGACTGCATGCTGTGAACACCTTCTATTAATATTGATACGTTTAGATATACTTTACACCCATAAACTGTTTTTTACACGTAGGGAAAAAAGCCAGGAAAATTGTGCAAATGCCAATTATTTTCAAACTGTGTTTCAATCTTTTGGCCATCTCTATTAAATTGTGTAATGATTGAAATGCTATTCAACTTTTTACATCTATCTTGTTCTGTAATCTTTATTAGGGTTTTACCTTAAGCCTCATATTTCCTTTGTAAAAACAAAACAAAAAAAAAACCCAAAAACAATTGGTTATTCCATGACCATAAGGGAACATGGCAACGGCTATTGGCTTTTTACAATTTCTCCATCTTTTTTTTTTTTTAAACATATAATTTTTATTTTATTGTGGTTAACATATATTTTCAAATCTTAAAATGGAATTAATTTCTTACTAATCAATGTAAACTTTGTTTTTGGAATTTATAAACTGAAGAAATAAGTTTACTGTATTATCTCCATAAAAATAGTTGTAGGCATTTTCAACTTATTAAATTCTGATTTTGTGGATGTTTAGTACATATGTATTCTCTCCTAACATGACTTTACCTAATGAAGTGACTTTCACCCCCATCTCTGATCCTGTAACTCGTAAATATCTTTAAACCAAAAGTAATTGAGGAAACAAATATATTGTAGCAAAAGATGTTTCTGCATTTTAGGCCTCACACTCTGTTGTTCATTTCATGCGTTTCTACTGCTCAGAGAAGGCATGTAAACGGGGGTGACATTGGAATACATTATTTCTAATGGCACTATAACTGCTTGGATTTATATTAATGTTATGGTGTATTTTCCAAATGCATCTTGCTCTCTCCATGTGTGTGTACCACCACTGCGTTTACATTGCCTATAGTGATCTCCAAATGCTAGTAACACCCTATGTGTAAGTAGCACTACTAGAGTATAGCATGTTGTCAGTTGCGTTCAACTTTAGTTCTTCGTACTTGTCTATATTTGACATGATCAGGCTATTGTCACTAAAAACCTATATTTCTAACATTCACCACAATGTATCATAATCCGCATACAAAATCTTAACCTGTCTGACTTAACTGGGAGGCCACTCAAACAAATAATTCTTGCCTGGATTAAATTTTTGTTTCTAGTTTTGTGGTGGACACCAAACCATATGTATTGTAATAATCACTATCTTCTTAAGATTATGCAATTTCTTATGTAATAAGAACGTTTAATGTATTGTTTTTAAGAAAGATAAGGTCTCTGAAATATGTGCAGTATTCCAGCATATCCAGTACCTGTCATTGGTGCCATATATGAAATGTGCTTGTTTATTTTTCTGTTATACTTGAGGCAAGATGAAATGTATAACCATCAATAATTACTATGCAATGTGTAACATATTAAACAATGGATTAGTATTTAGCTCATTCTCATTATTTCATGTCTTACTGGATCCCTCTACCCTCTGAGCAAAATTAGCTTATTCCAGAGACATATCCAAGTATTGCAGTGAGTGGACCAGTAGGTCTTCAGACTAGAGTGGACCCAGTGTTTTGTTGCACAAAATGACGGGTGAACAGAGTTTAACGCTTGCAGTTGATCAGATCGAATGCAGTTCTATTCTAATAAGGAGTGTCATGGGTACCGTTTTGTTAGGGACCTTAGAATCAAGTCTGTCTTCCAGCACTGGCTGATACTGCATAAATTTGGTTGTGCATTTACTATCACATCCAATTTACACTGAATCTTTCGAAACTGGTAACAGCAATCCCCCAATTTCTAAGGTTCTCTCTTAATAACAAAAACTGTTTGTAAAATATATCGATTTAAGACTTTCAGTAGTTTGTAAGCACTACAACTTCACATAAAGTACACAGATTGTTTGTGCTTGAGAAGTAGCACATATAATAAGGAGATAACGTCTTTAGATGCATTGTGTACATAAAAATAAAAATGAAGTGAACCAACAGGTGTTGTATTAGGCTGGACAAATGCTGTGCTGGAAGCAGCTATAGGTGACAACCAGTGCTTTACTGAGCATCATTAAAGCGGTTTTCTGGCAAATGCAATTTCTGCACTCTGTTATGAAACAGTGTTACAGTAACTTCATTTGCACATAGTTTTATTATCGTTCGTCACATCTTGTTAAATGACTGTGTCTGGTTTGTGAGGTTCCTGCTCTAATGGTCCCCAGCTAAATTCATTGCATAAGGCAGCAATTGAAAAATACTCTTAGGGGGCACTGCCTAGTACAGTGTTGGCCAACCTGTGACACTCCAGGTGTTGTGAAACTACAAGTCCCAGCATACCCTTTCAGCAATAAGCTGCTATATATTGGCAAAGCAACATGGGACTTGTAGTTTCACAACACCTGGGGGTAAATGTATTAATGTCCGGATTCTTCAACTCCGGCGTGTTCAGCGTCTTATGTGATTAAATTTAAAGTGGCGCTGCATTGTAAAGGGAAGTTTCTCTTTACAATGCAGCGCCGCTTTAAATTTAATCACCGAAGACGCTGAACACGCCGGAGTTGAAGAATCCGGACATTAATACATTTACCCCCTGGAGTATCCCAGGTTAGCCAACACTGGCCTGGTAAATGGTGTGATGGGCATAGGCGGGCCATTGTTATATATGGTGTAATGTTACCTGCCAGCATATATCACCATACCATAAATATTTTTGCGTGAATAACAAATTGTTAGGATACTTATTTACTCTGGCTGTAAAATCATGCTTTTAATGCAAGATAAACGCACATAAGTGGGTGTGGAAATACAATTTTTTTAATACCAAATGAACCATAATTGAATGTATCGTATGTGTACATTATTTTGAAAGCTTTTTGGTCCTTTTCTAGAGTGCCTCAATGTAGTTGGAAACGTAGGTATAAATGGGAGTCCATTATATCTGAAACGAGATGAGAAGCATCATGTTGTTCAAGTCATCCCCATATGTAAGCGTGTTGTTTTGTCACAGATGCATATTTAAAAAACATTGAATGCATAATAGACAAAATGTGGTTAAGCAGCAGTTTTAATTGCTTTTTAACATGTAAAAAAAAATGCATTACATTTATATGTACCCTAACAAAATTGTTTTGCTCACAATTTTGGAAAATCTTCTGCAATCCTCTAGTGGGTTCAAATAAAGTTTTATATTGGCATGACAGTCCATTAGATACTAACATATGAAGATTAATGGACTGTTGGAACAAATGTATGGCCCATCTGAACTGGTGAATAAAGTCCTCCAGTCAAACTGATGGACAGGTTACATATTTTTTACAACAGAACATAAAAAGAACCTCTCCCTATCTTTGTTACTTACGCCAAGACTACTCCTGACCTGCACCCACCTTTTTTACAAAGAACCTGTTAGCTGCTGCATATCAACAAGAACAGTAGAGTATAACAAAATGTATCTAAGAATGTTCCATATGAGGTGTTGTCTTTACTTAGTGTCATGCACAGCAGTGTGACTACGTATCAGGGGAGTGTGTTAGCTGGTTCCTGAAATTAAATGACAAAAAATGGAGCTCTCTTTCAGAGAAGAATGTAGGTGTAGGAGGGGGGGTCAGTGGTGGTGATAGATATAAATCTAGTTGCTGGTTTCCTGTTTTAGACCTAATAACTCTGCCTGATGGTTTCATGGATAGTATTGAACTGTGGGTTGGTGGTTTCCGTCATATAACCTATGTCCTCCCAGCCTTCTATTGCAATAAAATAAACCACTTAGATTAAAACAGATTTGTACTTCATTTGCAATTTTTATTACAACATGAGACAAAAACTGTATCATATATTCCCATGTCCTCGGCACAATTATGCAAAAAGCATTTTTATTTTTTAGAGTCCCTTGTAATCCTGTACCTAGTATTTGGGTACAATAAAATAGCTATACATTACAAATAGACTCTTTCAGTAAGTGGCTAGTTGTCTTTTCTTTCACACATTTAGTAGGAGGCTGTACAATGATGATGGAAAGATTCACTCTTTTGGCTTCATTAGCCGAACTGTCTAAACCAGTCTGTCCTACATTATCATACACCTGAAGAACAGCTTTAGACCACTGGCATCTGATTTGCATTTAAAAAAAACCAAGTTCAAATGTGAGCAAAACAACATAATAAATGAAATTAAATTCTTTTTTTTTTTTTGCACTTGTTCAGGAGCTCAGCTGAGGGCATCCCATTGTGATCTTAGTGTGTTTAACTTATAGTGAATGAAGCAGGCAGTATTCAGAAGACCAAAACGCTCTGGAATGCGATTAACTTTGCGAGTGGGTATTGGTTCATTGGTAACAATGGCTTCCACTTCCAGACCTGTGTTTGTGCATTGTACTATTATCAAAAATGCTAATGCACTGCACAACATTTACTCCAGTGAGGATGAAACCTATATTCAGAGTGACAATTCTTTTTTTATTTACAGTACAATTAGAAAATGAATAGTGCACTGTGAGGCAAACACACGTTGCCATAACAAATTGTCATGTTTTGTTTTTTTTACATTTATTTATTGTCCCAAACTTAGACCAGTTCTTTGTGATGTTTTTGTTTTGTTTTAGTTGATATGTTCTTGTTGCTATTTTTCTGTCTTGCTGCTCTACAGCTTTCGTCTCCAGCCTAGTGTGGATCGTGTGTGATATCCTGTCACAAGCTGGTGCTGATTCTAATGTTCCCCTATTTTTACCAGTATAGTTTCCAGTGATATACACCCCTTGTGTTAACATGCATATTAGCCAGAATTACATGCCACATGTGTGTGTTTTGTGTTTTTCTCATTTTAATGGATGTTTTCTTTGTTTACAGGAAGTTTGGGGAGCGGCCTCAACCCAAACGTCTCACAAGGTAAGCCTCAATTAAACCGTTTCCTATTTGGCTGCTACAGAGAAGTAAAAAACTTAGAGAACCTATTCACACCTTAGTTATATGACAGGTGCAGAAGCCAAATGATGATGGTGCATGTGAACCATCAGTCCGTGTGTTCACACATTTCTACGTGCTACAAAACAATTCCACCCTTTTTTTCTGCTGCATATTATCGTATTTGCAGGATTTCACGGTAAGCCGTGCATGTGGAACAAAACCACATAAATTATACAAGGACATAGCAGAAAACAGGGCGCTGTAGGAACATTTTGAAGGTGGAGTTCCCCCTTTTATGTCAAGCACCAGTTCTTCTGTATCTCTGAAGACACAGCATCCTATTGGGGCTTGGTCTTACTATCTAACTTTACACTTGTCTGCCGTATATTATATTTTTTTTGTTTGAATAATGCACCTCCTATGTCACAGATTATAGAAGTCAGTATTTATATAAAAGCAGAAGACATAATGCTGTTATACAGGTGTATATGTTGTAATCTATTTTCACAAACCTCATTGCATACGTTCCTGTGGCCGTCTCTCTCCTGTCCCCACACTTGTAGTTGCAGCAATGCTCCTTCCAGTTTAATGAATAGGTTGCATCTATAACTGCTGATAACTTGGAAAGGACAGGAGGGGGCTGCCTCATGGAAGCCACCGATGGAGAGCTAAGTGTGGAATGTGGGCTTGTAATATAAAATAAAAGTGTGTAATTATGGCGGTGAGGTGCCCCTTACTGTAAATTATAAAGTTATTATGGCCTCAGTGACAGATGTATGTGGTCACTGTGGCCATAAGGTGGTGCAACTCCATTTTGACTTCGTTATTCATTATAATGCACAAGTTTGTATTTGAAGCCAAGCAAATTGCATGTATGAGGGTATCCTCATGTCCCTGCTTTGAAAAGGAGTCATGTGTGAGAGAATGAATAAGTATGTTCAGCCCCAAGGGGCAGCAGTCTCATGATCCTGGGTAAGGAAGAGGTAGAAATTGCCCCGCTGGACAAAGCTTTTGGTACATCGGGGTAGGGGTATATTTGATATATAAGGGATTTACTGTGATCATTGTCCTGGGCGTGGTCAGTGCTGTTCATGTATCTCTGAAAAGATTATAATTCAGCTAACTATAAATGCCTTGATGTGTCAGACTGAGCTGATGAGATGCAAACGACGAGAGAGCAGGATGAAAGGAGGTTTTCCCCTTCCCAGGAGGAGTGTATTGCTTTGTGTATGACTACCTGTAGCTTTCATGCCTTTTCCAGGCTTACTTTTAGCCATGTAATTATATCATTGAAGTATTTTATGTTTTTACTGCCCAGGGATAGACTTATGGCCACTCTTTGGATACAGTAGTATTGAATGTGGCAGTGGTGTGTCATTTCCCTGGGCAATGAAGATAAATGTTCCTGATGATAGAAGTAAGACAGAAACACACACGAAAGCTAAAAAGCTAAAGTAATGTAGTTTGTAAAAGTTGCTGAAGAGCATGAAGAAAGCCGTAAATTATAGTCGTCTGAATGTAAAACGCCCCCTCAGGATAGGCAGTCACACATTCAGCGGTAGTGCTGACAGTGAGCTGTAATCGCCAGAATCCATACAGAATGGCTTGGCTTGGGATATGAATGTGGCTTTCCTGGTAGTATCTGCTGCAGGCTGGATAATGTACAACTGTGCTTCTTTTTAGGTAGCAGACTGCCTGCTTGTGTGTCTTCTACCAGGTGCTACTTTCATGTACTCATGTGACAGCATCTGCCACATTCACAGTGATACTGAAAGTCTGTATTCCCTCTGTAGTTTCTGTGTAGCTGTGCAGCTTTGACTTGCAGTAGATTGTGATGCTATAGGTCAGATAGTTCATTCACACCTACTTGCTTTTTACAAACCTGGCCGTGAACCCCTCCGAGAGTCCATGTTTTAGAACACATTACGGTTTCACTACCCAATCTAATGTCACACAAATGGTCAGAGAAGATGCCCTATGCAGGACTTCCCAAAATTATATATAAATCTGTTTTGTTTAGTTGCTGTGTGTACTTGGTTGCCATTTCCTACTAAGGTTGTTGCGTAATCTATGCCCAGTTCAACAGTGCAGTGGTCACAGAATCCTATACGAAGAGGAACTAATTAAACATAGATTTCTCATTTATTTTGTGGGTTTTTTTGTTCCCTGACATGTAGTCACATTTCAAAATAGTCCATACAAATAAAGTTGCTGCCTCTGACTTTAACCCTGTCCTGTCAGCAGCTCTAGTGCTTTAATTAATTTTTTTAATTTTGAAATCCGCAAGATAGAATCACAATTTTAGTGTAGATTTTTGTTGTATGTGATGTTTGCAGATCTACTAGGAGTTTAGTATTACTATATTTAGTGGTTCTAAAAGGGTTTCAAAAGAAGCCTCTCTCATGGGTGAACGTAACATTTATTTTACTTCACTTTAGTTATAGGAAGTTCACACCTGTCTATACAAGATGGGGCTAAAAAAGACATGTCACCTCTCGTTTGCTGCAGGTTCAATAGGGTATATTTGGCATACCTTAAAACAATATTTCTTTTTCTTTTCATTGGGTTGGGTTTGCTATCAAAATGTACAGTTACTGACCATGTTAAGGATTGTGATCACAGTTTGCTCCTCCATAAACAACTGCTGCAGTAGCATTGTTTGCCAGAGCAACGGAGTCACCAGGTATTTTGCGGTAGTTGCTGTAACAGGGTGAGAACTTTCTGAGCCACAAAGCTCTGTAGAAGAGAAGCAGCGTGCGCTCTGGTTATATTCAGCAGCACAAAGTGGTGGTTGTAGAAACCACAGCAAAGATGTGTAGATTTGCATCTACTAAACTTGTATACAATTGTGTACACAGCTCAACCACAGATAATTAATTACTCTCAAACTAAAGTCTCCCACATGAAGTCAGCAAAACATCACGTTTGCATGAATTTTTTTTTACCTGCTTTATTTTGTACATGTCTAATGTTGGATATTTTTGTTTATTTTAGGGAAGCAATGCGTAATTATTTAAAAGAGCGAGGCGATCAGACCGTACTCATCCTTCATGCTAAAGTTGCACAGAAGTCCTATGGCAATGAAAAAAGGTGCGTGTTGCATATTAATTCACTTTTTTCTTTATAATTATGGAGATCTCTTATCCAGACCGCTTTGGAGACTAGAAGGGGGAAAAGTAAATTATGGCTGCTTTTTTTTTATTTTGTCAATCACAAAGCCATGATCACAATGTGTTATTTCTGACGGCTACTACAGGAAGCTCATCTAAGCAATTCAATGAGATGGGATAGAACAGGAATTATTTTTATTTGCCTTAAAGGATATTTAGAACATGGAGCCACAAATGATGGAAAAATACTATATCCATAAAACATCCAATGTCCTAAGCACTTACTAATATATTGATTGCCCCCACCCCCCCCCCCCCCCCCAGTTCCTTAAAGTTTGTCTAATCTAATTTTGCTTCCTAGGCATTTTCCTGGCACTGAACTCGGGATAATTTAGTTAATTTGGTTTTATAAAGTACACCTAAGTATTCAGTAATGAAGCTATTGTTATTACTACATCGGTCTTCCATGTCCAATACCGCTCATTTCCTACCATGATATCTTCTCTACGAGTGTGTTATGCCTCCGCACCGTTTGGCGGAGACATCCCATCGATCACTCCCATGGGAGATGTTAGAATTTGCCCTCCCCTCATCTCCTTACCTGCTTCTTCTTCCCCAGAACGCTATCTCTTTCTACGACTCTGCAGGTTATGGGATACACTGTGTGAGCCTCAAGCTGATTCCTGATGTTACCTTATTACCGTTATGTATTCTACGTGGGGGGGAATTCAATTAGCCGCAAAGTGTCTTGTGGGTATTCCGGAGACCCTTCGCGGTGGAGATTTTAAAAGAAGTCGCCACTAATTTTCCTCTGGCCCCATAGAGGTGCGAAGAAAACTGACCGGAGATGTTTTACCGTAGTAACGCAATGTTCCCTAGAACATCTCTGCTAATTGAACACCCCCATATTCCTGCTTGTTGAAATTCTGAGACCTTCTATTTCCCAACTTAACCCCCTTCCTTTCCTTCGGTGTGCATATCTCCACTTCAGTGTGTGCATCCCTCCAATTTTAATTTTGTTCAATTTAAACAATTAAAAAAAACAAACAAATAACAAAGACAACTAATTATGTTTACCCTAAAAATATCATGATTTTGTCTTGGGGATTTTTGAAAGCTGGTGCACATTGTCTCATTTGTGTAGCGTGGCAGCAGTAAAACTAATGGCTACACTGTGAACACTTCTGCATGAAGGTGCAGTCATGGAATATAAAATTGTATTTTAAAATTACTAGAGTTTTGTCATTGTTTTAAAGATGTATTGAAATAGCACTTGACCTTCTTTTGCTGAGCATTCGTATAAGAGTAGGCCTGTGCCTCAGATATCTGTCCAAATGTTGTTTTTCGGGGTAAACAATCCTCCGCTGTTTTATTAGAATTGATGGAAATAAGGTTCTCTGTACAAATGGGCTTATGCCTCCATGAACACCTATGGTTGAATTCGTTGAAATCTTAACAAGTGTGGATGGGCAATTGTTTTTCCAGTGAAACTTAACACAGAGATATTACTGCAGTTCAGCTGAGGTTATGAATGATACATTGTATAACATACATCACAGATAATCCATGAAGGTGGTTTTGAGCAGTGGGAGGGAATTGTCTTGCTTGTTCTAGCAGTCGGGCAATAACTACCCCCAAAGTTTCATATTCTGGAAATACATACTACCTTCCCTACAATGTAAACACACAGTAAGACATGACCGCTTTATATATTATTTCAATTAAACATTAACACCAACTAATGTGGGTCACATTTGCTAGATATATATTTCCCAGAATTTGTTCTGTATTTAGTCAAACTTCCACGTGAAATCCTAGGTATACTTCCTTGGCGTCTCCGTGGTAGTTATCTAATCCTGGTGCAAGAAAGCCTCTAAATATAATGGCATATGGTCTTGCTGTTGGAATTCTACAGGGTCACTAAATGCTTACAGATTTACTTCCCTGCAGTCTTTTTTTTTTTCCAGCTAAGTTAGTAATAATTTTAATACTCTGCTAAACAAATTCAATTTTAATAGCATCTGAAGGAAACCTTCCTTAGTAAAGAAATTCTCTATGTAGGTAAGTTCTCAAATAAAGGGGTTTATTTTGAGGCAAGGATTGTTTTATTAACATTGCTCCAATTTGAAGCTTTTTTTGTACAAAGTGTTTCTTAATGTCTCCACCTCTAGGGACTTATTCAGTAATTCAAACATTGCTGGCTGTAAATTCCTCAAGTCTGTTTAAATGTCTCCTATTGAATTCTGTTTTTGTGAGCCAAGAGGACCCTAGAGCCTCCTTCATTTTACATTGTCTCTGCACTGTAAAAAGCAAATGTCACATTACTGCTATAATGCTAACACTTGCATCTGGGCAGGCAGAGAATGGATTGTAGAGGCCGCTCTCGTATTACTCAGCAGAGACCAGAACAGACTGTGTGTGTATACGGTGCTCCTTTACTGACAATGATGTGTCACAACCTGGAGCAGCTTTATAAATGATTCACATGAAATAAGCGGAATGTGTCACTTGCTTTACTTATTGGTAAGAGAGAGAGTGCTTCTTGCCTTTTGACAAAATGAACCAACGAGAGGCATAAAGGGGTTTTATGCCATGATTGATTACGCAGTAGACTAGTAAGTGTTTGGATAGTCATCCTGAAAATAATACTTGGGTAGATGGAAGGATTTGTGCGCAAGCACAATATCTGTGCGTTTTATTTACCTATACATGCCCACCAAGCTGTGCTTCACTCCTCTGCAGCAGGTGGTTGTTAGGATAGAGGTGCTTTACTTACTGCATATACATAGAGTGACTGCCAGCCTGGCAGACCTGAAGAAATGCACAGTGTGGATTGGTTGGTTCATACTCGGAGCTCGGGGCAGAGGTAGTGATGTCTGGATAATACTGCATCAGGTCCCGTTAGGACATGGCCATAAAGATGAGGGAGGGGCTTTAGCTGTCTACAATGGAGTGCTTTTCTGATCAGTGTATTTACCTCTGGTTCTTTAGATTATAGCTATGTTGTCATTAGGGAGAGGATATATCTGGGAAGAATGCAGGGTAAAACCTGCGCTATTGACAAAGGGACACAGATCACTCTTTGAGAGCAGTTGACTTATTAGTAACCAAAGGCGAAATCAACAAGTAAAATAAGAACATATACAGAACATCGATAATTGTCAGCATGGAGGATAGGAAAATTTCCTGAGAATCACATCCATATGCTTCCCAATTGTATATATTACATAGAAGAATAATATTGTAAATAAACAAGGCCGCAATTTTGTTTTTTTTAACTCTCTTGGGCCACTTTTGATCCTCTACCCTCTCTATTGAGGGACTTTTTTAATATCTTGCAAATGTTTGTATAATGGATAGGCAGCAAATTGAAATGTTTTTGTAGAAAGTTTTTTTTAATTATTTTACATTCCTATTTTAAAGCACCTCTTTTCTCCAGATTTAAAAATATTTTGAAAAGCAGATCTGACACTGTCATATTATCAAATCTGTGTCCTCTTATGTAGAACTCTGTACAGGGCAGTCAGGCATGCTTTAGGATCAGTAAATGGACAACTGGGAAGCAACAAGTGATGGCAAACTGGTGCTTATCTTTTTATTTCAGTAATGACATGCAGCAATATATCATGTTCCATTTAGTATCACACCCCACCCCCTATGTAATTAGCAACAGAGGTGGTGCTTTCTATGGCAAATTTTCTTTAATGTTCGGTTTTGCAGAGCTAATAATATATTTGAGCTTTTTAGAAAACCCACATTCAGATTTCAACTCCTAGTTGTAAACTTTTGCTTGTGCCGGAAACCTGATCAAATAATTATTTGAGTAAGTTTGCCATCTTGTGGACAAATATATTAAAAATAAACATGTATGTGTAACCTGAATTTCAAAAGTACTTTTCTGGCTCACATAGATCAGGAATTGAAAAAATAATAACCCAATAACATGGCAGGTTGTCATGTGCATCATCTGCAGTGTTCTCCCCAGAAAATGTTGCCAACTGGGTGGCATTAAGAAGCAGCCAGGTGGGGGCAGTTGTAATACTATGCAATAATAATGAAAAATGTTGGATGTTATTGCCCGCACCTGCCAGGACTGGTCAGACTGGTGGTCAGTGATCTTACACACACTGCTGCCTGTAGTGCTCACATAGTGCCTGTTCTAATAGGAGAAACAATGGTTTTTTCTATTATAATAGGACTCTGTTGGGCTCCAAGAGCCGGGTGGCAAGTAAAAACAGCCGGGCGAGGCACCCGGGAAAAAGGTGCTGGGGAGAAAACTGATCTGTAATAAGTGGAATTTACATAGGTGAAAGTGTAGTGAGTGGTACATTAATTTTAGCATTGCCATATTATGAGACTTTAACATTTTTTCTTTTTACAAGTACCTGGTTTATTAGTTGCTTATAATTCTGTAATGATATACTTTGTAGATACGTGTAAAGTGAATGACAAAGCTGACTGTTAGGGGCTTATTCAATTAGCAATATTGTTCCACTGAACATCGTTTCCAGGTACTACGGTACCTCAACATCTTGAAATCCAGGTGGTATTTTCAGAGGGCAGGTGGTGTATTTTGTAATGGAAAGGTATTAATGTTTGGTTTTATACTTTGAAGAAGGTAGCTTGGCTATCTCTGGTGTGTAGACACTAGAGCATTAGTCCTGTACAATGCAGCACAGTATGCCTCACTAAGCAATCTGTCTTTCTCTTTCAGGTTTTTTTGCCCTCCCCCTTGTGTGTATCTCATGGGTAGTGGATGGAAGAAAAAGAAAGAACAGATGGAAAGAGATGGTTGTTCAGAGCAGGAGTCTCAGCCTTGTGCCTTCATTGGCATTGGAAACAGCGAGCAAGAGATGCAACAACTGAACTTGGAAGGAAAGGTTGGTGCTGAATGTTGTATTTCAACTACAGGTAGAAGTCATTTCTTAAAGGCAAGAAGCACTTTGTGAGCTCATCTGATTGTTCTGCACCTATGTACTCAACACTTGTCCCACTTGTGACATCCCCAGGATGTTCAGTTTACTCTCTGGAGGAAAATAACGTTTCAGTGTTAAATGTAAAAGGTCAATGGCATTTTCTGTATAAATATGGTTCTTCTGTCAGATTCTTTGTATCGCCCAGCTTTGCTCTGGACGGTCAGGAAAGAAATTGAAAGTATTCTGGGAATTGCACAACTGTGTATAATTCACTTGGAACAAATAAACAAACTATCTTTACTATTAACCACAAGAGAACTTGTCTGTGTCTTCGCCTATATAGCGGATATTATTCCTGTTAGTGACCCTCAGTAATGTCTTCAATGAATATCACCTGTATGTGGACTTTCCTCTGCAATAATGTCTTCACAGCTGTGTAGCCATTAATGGAGTTCATGTGAAATGTGTTCAGGCCATTCAATCACTTACACTGACATTACAGGGGCCACACGTAGGAGTGTTGAGACAACATATTGGAGTGATATAGATATTTAGAAGCCAAGATCTAAAGCTTGTCTTGCATATCCAGATCTGGCTGTTTGGACTGAGCTGACAACCCTTGTCCATTTCGTCCACCAATGTAGTTGACCAATCATCATCACCATTTATTTATATAGCGCCAACATATTCCGTAGCGCTTTACAATTGGGGACAGACATAATAAACTAATAAACAAACTGGGTAAAACAGACAAAGAAGGTGAGAAGGCCCTGCTTACAATCTATTGGTAGGCGTTCTAGCTCAGCAGCTTGAACCTGTCCTTGGATCTCCATCACGTGGGGCCTATTGAGTGCGGTTGACCAGTGGTGCCACATACTGAGAGATCAACAGCTGCCAGGGTCTTCCTTCTCCAACAGCCAAACGAGTCGCCCACATTGCAGCATGGATGGGCAGCTTAACACCTTACTTGCCAGCCATATATGTACCCCCCAATGATTATTCGAAAGGGTAGACATTTGTATACTGCTCTCTCTCCACAGAACTATTGCACTGCCAAAACCCTGTACATATCCGACTCCGACAAGAGAAAGCACTTCATGTTATCAGTGAAAATGTTCTATGGCAATAGTGACGACATTGGTGTGTTCCTCAGTAAACGTATCAAGGTCATCTCCAAGCCATCTAAAAAGAAGCAGTCACTGAAGAATGCAGACTGTAAGTATACATGTTTACACATGTCCTCTCTACTGTGTAGTCCGTATGTGCTAATCTGTAACTGATAATTCTTCTCTTTGACCTTTCTTCTTTATCTGAAAGTTAAAAAAACTATTAGTTCTGGAAGCTTTAGAGATCTTGTTTTGGATGCTAGAAATTTAGCTGTGTAAATAAATGATAAAGGACCTGTCGGCAGGTTTGCATCATGTAACATGCACATTGTGGACTTCTGTTTGACATGCTGCTAATACTTCTATCACCTGCATTGTGTTGGTAAAATGTCTAATTTTCTAGTAAGAAGTTAGAAATCCATGTTTAAGCGCACACACACCTCGTTTTAAATCTTTCAGCCTCCATGCCCAATCCTTATTACCGCCATGCCCAATCCTTATTACCTCCATGCCCAATCCTTATTACCTCCATGCCCAATCCTTATTACCTCCATGCCCAATCCTTATTACCGCCATGCCCAATCCTTATTACCTCCATGCCCAATCCTTATTACCTCCATGCCCAATCCTTATTACCTCCATGCCCAATCCTTATTACCTCCATGCCCAATCCTTATTACCTCCATGCCCAATCCTTATTACCTCCATGCCCAATCCTTATTACCTCCATGCCCAATCCTTATTACCTCCATGCCCAATCCTTATTACCTCCATGCCCAATCCTTATTACCTCCATGCCCAATCCTTATTTCCTCCATGCCCAATCCTTATTTCCTCCATGCCCAATCCTTATTACCTCCATGCCTAATCCTTATTACTAAACTCATATATGCTTAAGTAGGAATATCCTAAATTCTTGATCTGTGTGCAGTCACCATTCGAGGTTGGAAATTCGTGGTACACATTATATGCATTAGTTTAGTGTGTTAAGTAGAAGGTGTGTAAGTATTTTAAAAACACTTCAGCACTGCTTATCCTTCACCTTGTGATGTCTATGAATGATTTGGTAAATTACTGCATTTTGGGGGGATGAAAAATTAATGCAGTTTTTTTAGCTTTTGAACAAAACTAAAAATTACACCTTTGGCGGGGTTCAATTGACTGTGTTTGTGACAACAATGGTGCCTGCGCACTATTACCGCTACTATGGTAATAGTGCACATTATTACCCTTGGTACGGTCATTTCAACACTGATTATTTTTTTTCTCGCGCAGCTCTGTGAACTGCGAGCAAAAATCAGTTTTAAAATTACCGTACTGATGTAAATAGTGCGCAGAACCCCCCCTCCCCTTTGTGTGAGACCCTCAAGCAGTCGGCACATTTTGTTAAATGTATCTTTCATATATAAGCAGATATAAACTTACCTAAAATTGATACCAGATGCCCAACATTGGTGCAGCCACGCTTGGCACTATCCTCTCATTTGCACACTAGCGTTTGTGCATACAGGTATGCTGTACCCATGCACATTTGCGGTCTGCCATTGCGGTGAACATACATTTTAAACTAAAATATACAGAGGGCACATATTTGGTCTCTGTATTCTGGAGAACTAGTAGGTTAATTTATGTGGGAATGAATAATGCCTTTCACTTGGCTAGACTAGGGGGGGGGGGGGGGGGGGGGAGTTGTTGGTGAAGCTGGTAGTCTAGTTATAAAGTAGCAAGAACGTCCAGCCTGAAAGAAGTTAGTATATTCAATAATTATAGAAATGGGTCTAAGGGGTTTGACTTCTGACATGAGTGCCATGTGATGGGACATGGTGTTAGTATGTTGTCCACCATAGCATCGTGAAGGATATATTGTGTTTCCTAACCTAGACCTTTTCTCTGTTCCAGTATGTATTGCATCAGGGACAAAAGTGGCACTATTTAACCGGCTGCGATCCCAGACGGTTAGTACAAGGTATTTGCACGTAGAAGGTGGAAATTTTCACGCCAGTTCGCAACAGTGGGGAGCGTTTTACATCCATCTTTGTAAGTCAGATGAAATATTGATGTTATATTTTATATTTTTGAATTGTTTTTATTTTAGTTGCTCTACAAAGCTGCCTTGCAGACACAATTGTGTTGAGTCAGAGATATAAAGTGAGCTATGTATAGGTGGATATTATGTTGAAGCCCTGAAATCCGTCCTCTGAGGGTGGAAACTCTTGAAGTCTGACTTTCATATTTGTTCAGCAATGTATTTGTATCATTTCTTTAGTGGATGATGAAGAATCTGAAGGGGAGGAATTCACTGTACGTGATGGTTACATTCATTACGGACAGACAGTAAAACTTGTATGTTCTGTTACGGGCATGGCGCTCCCCAGATTGGTATGTTTATTTATTTTAAAACTCATGTATTTTTATTGGAATTTTTCTTTTAAACCACAAATAAACAAATCTAAGCATTCACACAAAGGGAAACTCCGCACAAAAGAAATTAACATAAGCTAAAGATATCTAAACAGTTAAGTTTCAGCACAGAGTTATCCATGTCAAATAGAAGTAACATGTCAGAAAAGTCTTGCAAAATTTGCATAACTGGGTACCGTGTCACTAGAAAATCACAGTGACAATAGCACAAATTACTTAGTTTGCCACAATGTGTGGCTCTCTGCTTCGCACTGACAGTCAAACACATTTAGTTTTGTCTGATAAATCGAAAGTAAACTCCCCTAAGTAATTGTATCATCCGAGGTTTGAAGAATTTGCAGTGGTATTGATATGGCACCATATGACATGATATGTCTTGCAGGCTTTTTTTGCTAATGTACATGAATTGCTCACGGTACATTGTATCGTTGACAAAACCTATCCACTGCTGTACTGCAGGGGAATCAGCTGCCAGCCATTTTTATGCTGGTACATTACCTCTTACTGCCAAAATATGAAAGCTGTGACACACATGTTTGAGAAACCATGGGGTCCTGCCACATGATCACACATCTGTTATCAGATTAGGATCATGCAGTACAACATAACTGGGATAGTATGGAATAATATGGCAGAGAAATGTATGCCAAGCACACATCAGTCTTAATATTTGGGTATAGTCCTTAGTATGTAATGACTGTCTTTATGCTCTTTTGGAAACTTGCAAATATGCATAATCACTTTCTAATCTTTAATATTTACTATAGTAACCTTGCTTAACAATGTATACTTATGTAAAATATATTTTGCTTATGTCAGACTAATTCATTAATATACACTGGCTATAAAAAGTATTCGCCGCCTCTGGCATTTAAAAAAAAAAAAAAAAAGTTCTTAAGCCATGGAATTAAAATAGATTTTAGAATTCTTCAAAATACATTTAAAATATTTAAAAAATAAACCCCTATGTCTCCTTGATTGCATAAGTATTTAGCTGTCATTTTGGGTAAGTACCAGATTTGCACATCTGGTCACTGCACTCTTCATTCTTCTTTGCAGTATTGCTTGAGTTACATCTGGTTGGTGAATAGCAATTTTCAAATAATGCAAAACAGATTCTCATTAAGACTGTGCTTCTGGCATGGTCTTTGGAAACTGGGCAAGATTCTGTGTGCCAACCTCCTGCTAAGTGTAGGTTATTGAGGTGTCTGGCCCATTGTAAGCCCATAGACAGCTTCTCCCATCTCTTCAGTTGCCGTTGGATACCACCTTTTGGGATTTCTGTATTTAGTTTGATTTGAGGTAAAGCAGTTGTACATAAGTGGACTTTATATAGTACTGTGCGTAGTGTCCTTAATAAATAGGCATTATTCTATGTATCTCACTCACTTTTCAGGAGGTATGTTTTTGAGCCAGTTTATTTTAATATTTATATTTTTAAGAACTGGTGTTTTTAGTAAGGGCAGGAGCAGGGTTACACAGGTTGTGGTGGGACCTCAAGTCCTATAGGTAGGATATGCTGGTAGCTCCCCCACTGTTGGATAGTATATATGCAGATAAGGATAACTGAAATGAATGTAGTTTGCTTTTACTAGACATGATACTTAAATTGATTTCTGTGTATATTGGTGACAAATTTGTTATCAGATAAATCTGCAAATATCCCTTTTACATTAAGTGCCCTGCATATGACTTAGGCTGCCCAGCACCTACATATCTATTTTTATATTTCATGTCCTACATTTTAGAATATTATTTGAATTATCTGCAGATTATCCGGAAGGTGGATAAACAGACAGCATTATTAGATGCGGATGATCCAGTCTCCCAGCTCCATAAATGTGCGTTCTACCTGAAGGATACAGAGAGAATGTACTTGTGCCTTTCTCAGGAACGAATAATCCAGTTTCAAGTGAGTTTTTTTCAAAACATTTTAAACCCATAAGTTCTGTAGTTGCACTTATTAAATGACACAACTTCAGGCATTGCTGGCCGATTTTATGGATATATTACTGCTTTCCATTAGACGCACATCGGAGCTTGATCCAAACAATCTATCCTGATCCCATGAACCTTCTACTTTTGCCCTCTAATACCCCATTCATACTGCACCAAAAACCCGGGTTTTTGCAGAGGCACGCTGAAAAACCCGGGTCTTGGTGCAGTATGACTTAGACCCGGGATTTTGCGAGGAGTATCTCCCGGGTTGGACCCCACTCGCTTGCAGTATGAATGGTGCAACCCGGGTAATTCCCGGGTCTCGCCATTCATGCTGTAAAAAAAAAAAAAAAATGACAAAGTAAAAAAAAAAAAAAAAAAAGATTTTAATTAATAAAAAATACATAAGAAATGTGTACTTAACTTATTTTCAGCCAGCGGTGTCTCTGGTGCGTTGCCGGCTGTCAGGGGGACCTCTGGGTACTAAAATGACGTCATTTCTAATGGACTAGAAATGACGTCATTTTAGTACCCAGAGGTCCCCCTGACAGCCGGCAACGCACCGGAGACACCGCTGGCTGAAAATAAGTTAAGTAAACATTTCTTATGTATTTTATTTTAATTAAAACATTTTTTTTACACTTTTTTTTTACTAAAACCCAGGTCGGGCAGGTGCAGTATGAACCCGCCCGACCCGGGAATCTTCTTATCTATACTGCCCTGTGCCCCGGCAATATCCCGGGTTAACAACCCGGGATATTGCCGGGGCGGCAGTATGAAAGTGGTATTATCTGAAGGGTACTGCCACCCTGTTTCACAAAGGGCCACCAGGCAAGAATCAATCCGGGCTTTATATACAGCACAAGAGTGGGGAGAGGAGATTGTCATATTTATAGCAGAAATCACTCTTTAAGCTTTAGATCAGTGTTCTTCAAAAATATTGTGTAACCAATATATTATGTTTTATTTTCCTTTTGTAAACAAAAAGGCCACTCCATGCCCCAAAGAGCCAAACAAAGAGATGATTAACGATGGTGCGTCTTGGACAATCATTAGTACAGATAAGGCAGAATACACGTTCTATGAAGGCATGGGACCAGTCCACGCACCTGTGACTCCTGTACCAGTTGTAGAAAGTCTTCAGGTAAGGTGTGCGCTGGTACGTCGGTTGTACGGCTTCTCTACTTCTAGTTATTAGTTTTATTTCCCGGTGTTAATTGATTCAGTCAATGTGGGGGAGGCCAATAGAGAACAAATCATTAAGTGATGTAACGGGGACTTGGATTCAAGTTTGAGGAGGGCTTTTAAAAGAATAAATAAGATATAGATTAATTGCTTTTTTATTTTTTTCTTACTGGCACCTGCCTAAATGACAAACGTGTGTGCTGCATTAGGCCTGCCACTGATATACTGTGAGTGTGGCGTGGCTAGGGGCCCTCAGCGTGCCCTGCAAAGGGCACCCGACCAGAGACAGACTCCACCTATAGATCAGACTATTAACTGCTGTTCCTAGTTGATCTTTGTTTCTGGTTACAACACACTTAATGTACTGGTAATGTAAATTATTTTAATAGTAATGGAATAACTACTCATTTCTGCACTACTGTCAATGTTCTTCTAGTATCACCCAGTGTTGGCAATTTTAAGCAAAGTCCAACATTTTAACAGTGGTTGTCCAACATCCTATTAAGACATATTAGTTATAAGTCGCCATCCTCTTGTAACTTTATTAAGTTATCCACTGTTGGAAAGCTCCCATCCCCCACATCAGAATGTGAGGAGGAAATCAGAGCAAGCAGAAGACTGAGATTTAAACAGTGACATGAGCAGTGTTCCCCAATAGCACAGATTACTTTGTGAAGCTCTTGTCACTCTGATGCAGGAAGATTGGGGTGTCAAACTCCGCTGCTAGAAGAAACAAAGGTCATGTATTTCTGTACTACTTGTTGTTAGTGCACAAAGTGTGCGTGTATGTATGTGATAGATATGTATATGTGAATATATTAGTGTGTACGCGCTTTAGTTATGAAAACACTATTTATTTTTTATTGTCTTGTGAAGGAGAATTTTATTTTTTACATTTTGTTGTTTTTCAGCTGAATGGAGGTGGAGATGTAGCAATGTTGGAGCTAACAGGACAGAACTTCACCCCAAATTTGCGAGTTTGGTTTGGGGATGTGGAGGCAGAGACTATGTACAGGTATAGTTTGTCATGTGTATAGATCTTATCTCCTATGTTCTCTCAGTCATCATTTGTCTCTTTCAGACAAATTATTTTCCTTCTCTTGCCTGAGCTCATTCCCTGTCCCCTTATACATTCCAGCCTCTTTACCTGGTATCTTCTTTTTCATCACATATATTCTACAGGGTGAGTCAAAAGTCGCAGTACATCCTTTTATTTCAAAAACTCTACAGGAATTGAAATCGGCCATCTTGAATCTAAGTAAATTTTTTTAATGGAAAGGGGGTCGTGTGATATATCAAATAACATCAGCATTTTCTGAGTATTCAGGTTTCCCAATTCCTTTAGAGTTTTTGAAATAAAAGGGTGTACTGCGACTTTTGACTCACCCTGTAGATTCTATTTCCAGCAACAGCTTCCTCTTCCTTCTCCTTCATATTACCTTATTTATAGCTTCTCATTCCAACCTGTTTTCTCTAAGATGAGACCAAAACTGATCTGTCTGCGGGTGTATGTTCTGTCAGCGGAAGTTGTGTCAAGCTCTAACCCCCAGTCAGGGCCGGACTGGGACTAAAAATCAGCCCTGGCATTTAAAGCACACAGGCCCACATGTTGTGGGCTCCATGCACTATATTGTTGCACACTGATGCTGGCGCAGTACAACATGATGTAGTATGAGTGTGTGTGTGGGGGGGGGGGTATTTATTTCTCCTAATGACCCTCAACATTACATTATTAGCACCCCAATTACATCAATAAACACCATGACAATACATTATTAGTACCCAAATTACAGCAATAAATAACCCCCCACACACACTCATACTACATCAATCACCCCACATTACAGCAACCGGCATCACCCCCCACATTACAGCGTCCAGCATCACCCCCCACATTACAGCAACCGGCATCACCCCCCACATTACAGCGTCCAGCATCACCCCCCACATTACAGCAACCGGCATCACCCCCCACATTACAGCAGCCGGCATCACCCCCCACATTACAGCAACCGGCATCACCCCCCACATTACAGCAACCGGCATCACCCCCCACATTACAGCAACCGGCATCACCCCCCACATTACAGCAACCGGCATCACCCCCCACATTACAGCAACCGGCATCACCCCCCACATTACAGCAACCGGCATCACCCCCCACATTACAGCAACCGGCATCACCCCCCACATTACAGCAACCGGCATCACCCCCCACATTACAGCATCCGGCATCACCCCCCACATTACAGCATCCAGCATCACCCCCCACATTACAACATCCGGCATCACCCCCCACATTACAACATCCGGCATCACCCCCCACATTACAACATCCGGCATCACCCCCCACATTACAGCGTCCAGCATCACCCCCCACATTACAGCGTCCAGCATCACCCCCCACATTACAACATCCGGCATCACCCCCCACATTACAGCGTCCGGCATCACCCCCCACATTACAGCGTCCAGCATCACCCCCCACATTACAGCGTCCAGCATCACCCCCCACATTACAGCGTCCAGCGTCACCCCCCACATTACAGCAATACCCTCTCCTACTTATTAGCAATACTAAGCACCAAACACACTACAACATTGCCACCAGCACGCCACCCCATAGTACAGCAATACCACCAATTATACAGACGCCACTGTAGGAAACAATGTTTTGCTTTTTTTCAAATCTCCCACAAAATAGCAACAACGAACAGAGTACTTACACACACATATAGGTAACAGGTACCCTTTTCCCTCAATTAAATAGTAATGGCAGAATTTTCATGAATCATTCCACATGAAATAAAACTAAAATATATCTAAAAAAAACATAACTATTGAATGATCAGTTGAACCCACACGGCCGCATTAAAAGTATTTCCATCTACAGCAAAATGTCAGAAAAATATTTTTGTTTTACTACAGTAATTGGATATGCGTCTTTTCTATTCATTTTAAATAACACAGTATATAAATTAAGGGGGATAGAGGAGGTGGGTGAGAAATAATTGGATGTGATCCATCAGTTTGATTAGATAGGAAACATTTAGATTATTTACCTAGAGGCGTCTACCCCCTTGACTCACAGGCAGGGCTGACAAGAGGAATTTTGGGCCCCAATACAGCAACTTCTTTGGGCTCCCGTCATATTCAACAATGAAAGACTTGCCTTTGGCAGAAGTTCATATGATGCCACACCGTAGTGTGCCCAGTTCATATTATGCCACATAGTGTTACCCTCAATTCATATTTGGTCATGCAGAAGTGCCCACAAATCATATTATAACATAGTAGTGCCTCCAAATTATTAGTAAAGCTCAGATAAAAACTCATTCACAAATAAAAATTGGTACAGCATATCAGATACTGAGTGTGAGTCCCAAGAGCAGCTTATTACATCATTTACAATGCAAACAAAAATAGATATATTGACACAATTACAGATAAAATTTATGACAAGCAATGTTTTTTCCTCTTAATTAAAAATCTCTGTACAGATAAATATGCAAAAAACATTACAGCGCAATAATGAGCAATACATAGTGTTAAACATTATTGGATACGCTGTAGTGTCCCCAGTTCAAGAAAGGATGGTTAAAAACATATTGCACACGAGAAAATATATGAACTTACCTGATTATGGCATCCTGTGTTCTGTTCTCCTAGTGGGCGCGCTGGGCGAGGAGGGATCAGCAGCTGTCAGCTCACACAGGCAGTCGGGAGCAGGAATAGAGGGCAGTGGTCGAAGCAGAAATTTAGGAGTGGGGGTATAGAAAATATAGGTGAATGGAGTATGAAGGCTTGATTTTTTTTTTTAACACTTGTCCCCTCTGTGCATTTCCATTCTTCATTACTACTTGTGTTTTATGATGGCTGCATCCCTGACATTCCCATTCTTAAGATGTCTCTCCCTTTACACTTTCTTTTACCTATGCCCCTGCACCATCTTCTCCTTTGTCCCTTTCACTTAACCCCCTGCACCACCTTCTCCGCTGGCTCTCACACATCTTCCTGTACCACCTACTCCCCTGGCTCTCTCACACGTCTTCCTGCACCCTCTACCCCCCGGCTCTCTCACTCCTCTTCCTGCACCCCCTACCACCCTGGCTCTCTCACCCCCACTCCCAGCACCCCCTGGCTCTCACCCCTTCTCCTAGCACCCCCTGGCTCTCTCCCCCCTTCTCCTAGCACCCCCTGGCTCTCTCACCCATCTCCCAGAACTCCCTTCCCCTTTGGCTCTCTCACCCCCTCTCCCAGCACCCCCTTCGGCTCTCGCACCCCCAGGCCATCACCCCCTTTCCCAGCACCCCCTTTGGCTCTCTCACCTCCTTTCCCAGCACCCCCTTCGGCTCTCTCACCTCCTTTCCCAGCACCCCCTTCGGCTCTCTCACCCCCTCTCCCAGCACCCCCTGGCTCCCATCCCCTTTCCCAGCACCCCCTTCGGCTCTCTCACCTCCTTTCCCAGCACCATCTTCGGCTCTCTCACCCCCTGGCTCTCACCCCCTTTCCCAGCACCCCCTTTCGCTCTCTCACCCCCTTTCCCAGCACCCCCTTCCGCTCTCTCACCCCCTTTGACTCTCTCACCCCCTCTTCCAGCACCCCCTGGCTCTCACCCCTTTCCCAGCACCCCCTTCCGCACTCTCACCCCCTTTCCCAGCACCCCCTTCGGCTCTCTCACCTCCTTTCCCAGCACCCCCTTCGGCTCTCTCACCTCCTTTCCCAGCACCCCCTTCGGCTCTCTCACCTCCTTTCCCAGCACCCCCTTCGGCTCTCTCACCTCCTTTCCCAGCACCCCCTTTGGCTCTCTCACCCCCTTTCCCAGCACCCCCTTCGGCTCTCTCACCCCCTTTCCCAGCACCCCCTTCGGCTCTCTCACCCCCTCTCCCAGTACCCCCTGGCTCTCATCCCCTTTCCCAGCACCCCCTTCGGCTCTCTCACCCCCTCTCCCAGCACCATCTTCGGCTCTCTCACCCCCTTTCCCAGCACCCCCTTTCCCAGCACCCCCTTTCCCAGCACCCCCTTTCCCAGCACCCCCTGGCTCTGACCCCCAAACCCCCCCCCCCCCCGAAAATCGCGGCATCTCCACATTTTCAAACCCGCAGTTTAGTAAATCCAGCTCCAAGTCTTTATATATTGAGGGAGACAATATTTTGTCTGTAAACTTTTTTGAAGGAAACTGCAGGTAACCCCTCCAAAGTCTCAAATAGCGCATATAAAAACAATAATTTTCACTCAACTTCCTGGCAAATGTAGATACAATACCAATTTCTGTCAATGTGTATGGGAACATGAAAATTTATTTTTATAAACATTACAAGATGTTTTTTCTGTTGGCTGCTTTTTTTAGTTGTTGATGGCCCTTTAACTGAAATCTTTTATTCTCTGTTTTTGTTGCTTTTCGCTTATTCGACTCAAACTGACCATATGCAGTGTGATTTTGATTGGTCACTTTGATCAACTTGAGCAATATGAAATCAAGGTGCTGCCTGTGGGCTTCAACTACCCGATTAAAATACAATCTAATTGGCTATGGCAGAAAGCAGGTTGTACAATAACACCCATCATATCAGTTGGCGTAAATGGCAGCTTCTGTCATTTAGCTGCTCAGATGCTGAAAAATAATGTGTAGCTATTCTGTGAAGCAATTTGCTTTTTCAGGTTAGGTTATGATCAACGTTTAAGTCAGGATACTGCTTTTCCCTTCATGCTTTGTTTTCTGATACTCTATTACTCTGTTTAATGTCTGATTCCCAGAATATTGCACTGATGATGCGTCTATATTGTGTCCCCAGGTGTGCAGAGAGTATGTTGTGTGTCGTCCCTGACATTTCCGCGTTCCGAGAGGGCTGGAGATGGGTCCGCCAGCCAGTGCAGGTGCCAGTGACATTGGTCCGGAATGATGGCATAATCTACTCAACCAGCCTTACTTTTACTTACACCCCAGAGCCTGGACCTCGGCCCCATTGTAGCGCAGCTGGAGCAATTCTACGAGCCAACTCAAGCCTCCTGGCCTCCAACGATTCCAGCACGAATAGCGAGGGAAGTTACACAAACGTCAGCACAAATTCAACCAATGTCACATCATCCACGGCAGCAGTAGTGTCCTAACCACAAACTTTTGTATCTGGACTTCAGCTGACTTTAAGTTTTTACATGGAAGGACATGTTTAATGAACTTTTATTTTGGCTTTTTTATTTTTTCCATAGTTTTAATTTTTTTTTTTTTATTCTGAGCTGTCATGGGAAAAAAAATTCTCCATAATTGTTCATATCGCCTGAACCTTTTGTACTGCAAGTGCCGAGCAAATATGAAGCCACGATAATGAAATGTGGGAAAATTATGTAGGTGTAAAAACACCACTGAAATTCTATTTTTGGCCGTATTTTTTATTTAAGTCCAAAAATGGCCAGAAATAGAGAATGTGGCTCGGAGGTTAAACCTTCAGCGAAGTAGAATGCATAAACCTAGTTCTTACGGACCAAGAAACTTGTATAAGCTTTAGTAAAAGGTACATTTTCACCATGCCTTTTTATATCACAACATATAGTACACTTTTGTTACCAAATTGTTTTTTTTTTTTCCTCTCTAAAGTATAGTCGGGTTCCAAGCCTTCATGTACTTGTGTAATGTAATTATCATACTCTTCCAGTTACAAACAACAAGGGTCGATGGCTGGAACGTTTGTTTTTTGTTTTTTAAAGCAATTTTTTTTTTTTTTTTTAACAGATTTTTTTTATTTCAGCATGACGAACCTTGTAAAGGCCAGCATATTTTTACATTTTTTTTTTTAATTGTTTTTAAAAAAAGATAATATGAAGTCTGTGCAAAAGCTTTAAAAAGTAATGCCTCTACCTTGCCTGCAATACAAACTGTGTGTGGATAGTGCTCTCTATTCAGTCGTCTGGTATACCCGTTTTAATTGTTCAATGTAGTTCGGAAGCAGTGGGCTTGTGGATCTCCAGCTTTTGTGGTTTCTAACAAAGCCGATGAGTGCAACGTTCAGAAAGCAACAGCTGAAGATTCACTTGCTCTTCACTGTTATATGTAAATATGTTTTCTTGTAGCCCCTTCATCGAACCAGAGTCCATAACAGCTCTTGTTAATGAAGAAGCTATTTTATTTATAGAGACTATTTATGGTCCTAACATACCCGAAAAACTTCCATGCAAAACTATACATGGCATTTAAACAATCTTTCATATCCTGCAACTCCATATGTCAAACATGGACATTTTATTTAATTCTTTTTATGTTTGAGGTTCAGGTGTTTTTCTTTTTTTTTTCTTTTTTTTTTTACATCGTGTACATAACTTGTATTAAGTGTAAGTTAAGTGTTTTATTACAATTTTCTTTTTTAATTGAATTGTTCCCTATGGCTTATGTTGCTATTTATCTGCCTTATTGGCACTGGGCTTTGGGACTATGAGACCTGTTTTAGTAAATTGATAGAATCGAAGGAAAGAAGTGAACCAGCTACCAAATATCTGTCTGTGCGCTGCTTAAGGTGTACCTGTCGTCTGCTCGCTGTGGAGACGTCCATGATAACGCAGCCTATCCATTCACCAGGAGCCAGTGACATCCTGAGCCATCGATTCCTAGTGAGTTGATGCACATTATCATGCATTCACCGCGCACACAACGCCAGTAGGCAACAGGTACACTTTGGGGAGGATTCAGTTAGCCGCAACGTGCCTCACGGGCATTCCAGAGGCACCTTGTGGTGTATCTATCTTTACAGAAATATCAGTTCATTTTGGCGCGAGGAAAAATGAGCGTATATTTCTACCACAGTAACGGTAAAAGTTCGCAATCGAGATGCTCTGAGGTACATTGTGGCTTAATGAATTCCTCCTTAAAGTGGTAAAATGTATATGTTAAAGGAACCTATTCTGTGTCACTGTAAAAGGGCTACTAAACGTAAAATACTCCTATACAATATGAATAGTTCTCTGTAAAGTTCCCCACACCAAGACAGAACTTGAAATGTTTAATATTTTATGTGTGGATGTTTACTAACAGTTGCATATGTGCATGGTGCAGGAATCCACTGCAACCGACAAGACATTTGTTTACTTTAGTCTATTTTGCACACAACAAAGCAGATTGCTGATTGGTTGCTATGGGTTACTGCATTGTGCATGTTTTGGGAAGTAAGTTCCATTGTGTTGCTTAGTGCATGCTGTTGTTGAGAGTCATAAAAGTTCCAGGGTATGTTCCTCAGTAATCACAGCCTTATCTCAGATATCCTTAGATCAGCAGATTCCCTGAAATATTGGCGCAAACACTTTGATGTAGTTGCGTTTTATGTTTAGTGGTCCTTTGAGAGCCTACTAACACTTAATAATCTGACCCCCCCCATCTCTAGATTTACCACATGTTGTGTACTACCGCGGCTGTGATTCTTGTATCTTGTCACTAATGTTACTCTGAACCCCCCCATACACACGGCTCATTTTACAGCCAATAGAATGTTACAGACAGGAATATAAGCATGAATCATGCATTCATACAGCAATGCTTCCTGCCATTTCACTGTTTGAGCAGCTGAAACTGGCTTCAATATACTTAAATATATTTTTCATCTAGTCTTTATAAAAGTTGTTAAGCACTTAAAAATGGTTATTTTTGAAAGCACTTTCCATCCCACCCTTTGCATTCCCTAAGCACCTATTTGTGTCAGACACAGTCAGCATGATGACCGGGAGGACGTCTCCCAGCCTGTGAGACGCACGGTTTCTGAGCGCTTAAGGAGTGCATTTATACATCTCAAGAAGTGTTTGGTGGAAGGGAATTCTAACACATATCTGTGTCCTACAAACACTTAATTTTCCCTTGTAAATAAAGACCAATCTGAGAGATAATACTTATCTAACAATCCCCAATGTTGGTTACGTGATGTACATTTTCATTACACCAGTAGCTCAGGAGATGAGATGCTCCTTTGTGGCCCCAAAACCCAGTTACGTTTACAAAGTGGCCATGCAGCAGATTGCACCGATCAATGAAATCGTCTGGGTAGAATGTTTCCTTTGTCTTAAAAATATTTCTTAAAGACATACTGCGGCCAAAATAAATAGCAGTATTATATAGCTATGGTGAAGTGCTACACAAAGTGACTGTGTGTAGGTGGTGGGTTGCTTTAATTGCAGTGACATTAAAAACAATGATTAACAAATATATAACAGATCCTGGAAAGAAAATGAAACCTTTTTTTTTACTGTTTGATGCCATTCTCCTTGGGTGAAACCAATAATTGTGACAGTGTTTGTGTTGTGGAATAGTCCTGGTTACTGGTCTAGTATGCTGAGCCTGACACTGCCTTTTTCCTGCATGTCTATCCAGGAGGCAGGAGAAGACTGCACATTGCCATAGACCACACTTGTACAGTACGTGGCCCTCTCTGTCTGTTGTTAGATGTCTGTGTTGGCGAGCCAACAAAATGCCAACAATGTATTTTTTTTTTTGTTTACCAAAACCAAATCCCATAAGAAGCATATTTAAAAAGTTGTTCATTCAGGAGAGCCTAAACTTTTTTGCTAGCCCATGTAGCATCACGTGCCTTCCAGATGTGCTTCTTTATAACATTTATAAAATACCCCCGCGATCTCTTAGTGTTAGTACATAGATAACACCACCTTTCTTTTTCCTGTTACTAATGTATTTTGTGTGTGTGTGTGTGTGTGTGTGTGTGTGTGTATTCCAGTCAGAAGGTTATCCTACATAACAAAATAAAAATACATCCATAGCTGGGATCCAGCTAGCCACTAAAAAAAAAAAATCCATCTTGCTATTTGCCTTTCTACTGTCTCGTATTTTTATATGCTGTTTGTATAGAATGAAGCTTTGTTTGTTCTTTTTTTTTTTTTTTTTTTTTTTTATGCTGTTAGAAACTTACAAACTGCCTTGCCTCATCTCTGTCAGTGACCAAGAACTTAATTCATTGTGGCCTTATCTCTTGGTTTTTCCTCGCTGTGATTAGTTTACTGGAATTTATGTTTCTACGTCTTGACTATGTCTCTTTGTTACGCTTGTAACGTGTGTTTAGGTGTGTCACATGGTTGTGGGGAAGTGTTAGTGTCTTTTCTGTGTGCTGATTAGCTTGGTTCAGCCCTATGGTTTTCCTTATGTTCTTTGATTAATGGCAACAGATGTAACAATTACCAAAGTATATTTTTTTGGGGGGGTGTGGGGTTGTTTTGTTGATACCTTTTAAATGGCCAAACGGAGTGTTAGACCAGCAGTTACGTTACTTTATGTAGTTAAATGCCTGTTGTACATATCAAAAGCGCGTATTCCTGCATCACCAGCAAAGTACCTACATTTTGAACCCAAACACTACAATCCATCAGCGTAATGTTGTGCCTACATTAGACTTTAATAATGCTGTATCTTTAGGGCTGTCTTTAGTGTCCTCTTTGTCTTTGAGAGAAGTGTAGCCTGTGTTCCATACTGATTGTGTCCCAAGCAACTGTAATAGTCTGCTGCACTGTAACTGTGTGTGGTCTCTTCTATGTAGAATCTGTGAAAGTTTGAATTAGTCGGCTAATGAAACCTGTTATTTCAAGCTGGACGGATGGACATGCTAGTATCTGGCCATGTTTTACACCGCTGCTGGACTTACCGTGTTAAATGTACTTAAATATGTCTTTCTGTTCAGGCCTTTAGCTAATAACCCTTTGATGTTGAGGTTTCAGACATGTATTTGTGTACGTTTTTGCCAATCGCTTCGGCACCAGTTATCTCCCCCCCTCCCTCTCTTCAGATAGGTCTGCAGGTCCCAGTTAGTAATACAAACAGTTGTATTGTGCATGCTTGATAAAAGTGATACCAAATAATTCTGCGAATAATCATAGAAGACGGCATGTTTTTATTGCCTTCCTTTGTGTGTGCTTTTTATGTTCAGTATGAAACAAATGTATAAACTTTTTTTTTTCTCTATTTTTTTTTTTTTTTTTTTCTCTCTGTATCGCCAGATTTTTCCTTTGTGCCCAGCACGGCAATGTGGTGGTAATGTGTACCTCTCACCTAATCGCAGTGGAGACAACTATTTTGCAAGGTGAACAAATGTTCTTCCGAACACAGCCTACCAATTTACTAGGAACTAGTGGCATCCACGAGGCACTCTTTACCTTAGTTCATAGTGAATTTATAGGATGAATATTGGTCTGGCCCACAAAACAGCTGCCTCCAATGTATGTATATGACAGGTACACTTTAAATGGCAGCCTTGCTAAGCAGATGGGAACTCCCAAGGCAAAGCACCTCTAGCATGGAGGTGGGGTACATTGGGTTTGCTGGGTAACCAGAATGAAATCCGTGTCCTGTTGTGTTTCTGCCTTTACAAAATTGCTAGCATTTTAGTAATTCATTTGGATAGGTAAGTCTGTTATCATGGTTAGTAAATGTACGTGTTATAGAGAAGCCAACTTTGTTTTCAGTCTTCAAAGGGTTACATTGTACAACTGTGCACCTGGTTTCTTAGCAATAAAATAGTATTTTTTTTTATTATTATTTTTTTTAAGAATCTGCTCAATTAAATTTTCATCAAGAAAACTTAAACTTCCTGCAATATGGGCAGTCTTAATAAAAAAATGAAATGCAAAACCATATTAAGAGTGTTATTGCTTTTTATGTTTTCTCCTTAACTGTCGCTGTAACATGAAGCACAACCATGTAGAACAGAATGATTAACAGTTGTTAGGAGCTTGCAGTCAATAAGTCTTGCTTAGCATAAGCTAGATCTTTAAGGTGCACGCTGTTCTCCTAAACCTTGGAATCAAGGTTACATTTTTATACCATTGTGTCTAATCCTGTAATTGTTTTATTTGTGTATATATTTTTGACAATTTTACACATTAAATTTTGTTAACGCTTTATTTCCACAGATAAGTGTGTCATATTCCTTTTATGAAGGACGTTATTGTTTACACTTTTGTTCAGGCTTAAAAAGTAATACGGTGTTCATTTGTCAGCTCTGTCCATTCACAACCATAAGCTGCTTCCATGAACACAGTCTTGAAAGCAGATCTGCAACAGCACACATTACCAAAACATTATACCTATTCACAGATAACATGTTTTGTACTCATTAAAATTGAATCACATTCCTGAGTGGTGCTTTCATTAATTATTATTGCCTGGCAATGATGACAATCCAGGACGCTGTTCCTTTCTGGATAGTGGATGATATCTAATGTCATCTAGCAGTACTGCAGCACTCCCTTATATTTATAAATGCACATAGACGGGTAATTACAATCCTTTCTGTGCCTATAGCTTATACATCTGTTTTGATAGACCTTTATAGGAAAATAAAGTGAAAATCAGCCGCCTTACGATCTGAATATGCCTTTGTTTGATTCCACTAATCTGCAGTCAGATTAGTGGATGCAATAAAATTGGGAAGTTGCCACATAGGAGATTGCAGATAGTACTATGTATGCAAGCGTTGTTTAATATAATGCCCAGTAGTGGGTTTACTTGCTCTTTAAGTATTCGGGCTTACTATATTGTGAGCTGGTTTAATATAAGCATCTTGTCTTTACAAATTATATATACACACTCTACATACATGGCCGAAGTATGTGGACACCACTTCTAATTAGTGTACTTGACCATTTCTGCAACGTTTACTGCTAGCAGGTTCAGAAGGTAAAGCGTACAATCATGTAATCTCCATTGTGAAACAGCAGTAGAATGGGTTCTACTGAAGAGCTCAGTGACTTTCAACGTGGCATTGTCATAGGATGCCACCTTTCCAACAAGTCGGTTCATCAAATTTCTGCCCCCATTCAACTGCTGCTAATATGAAGTGAAAATGACTAGGAGCAGTAACAGCTCACACAATAGTAGGCCAAGCGCTCACACATGAGTAATAAAAGTGTGTCCTCCGTTGCAACTACCAAATTCCAAACTGCCTCTGGAAGCAACGTGAGCACCCAAACTGTCAGGAGATTCATGGATTGGGTTTCCATGGCCGAGCAGCCCTATATAATCCTTATATCGCCATGTGCAATGTCAAACATTGACTGGAGTGGCATAAAACACACCGCCACTGAATTCTGGAACCACTGGAAACATTCTCTGGAGAAACTAATCACGCTTCTCTAACTGGCAGGCTGACGGACAAATGTAAATTTGGTGGATGCCAGGAGAGCGATTCCTACCCGAATGCATACTGCAAACTGTAAAGTTTGGTGGCGGAAAAATAATGTTATGTGGCTGTTTATGTTTTGGCCTGGGCACCTTAGTTCCATGTAATGCTACAGCATACAATGACAATCTAGAGAATTGTGTGTGTTTCAAACTTCGTGGCAACAGTTTGGTGAAGGGCTGTTTCAGCATGACAATGCCACCGTGCACAGAGCAAGGTCCATCAAAAAATGGTTTTCAGAGTTTTATGTGAAAGAACTTGACTGGCCTGCTCAGAGCCTTGACCTCAACTACATTGAACACCTTTGGGATGAATTGGATTGCCAACTGCGAGCCAGGTCGTATCGCCCAACATCAGTGCACGAGCTCACTAATTCTCTTGTGGCAGAATGGGCTTGAATTCTTGCAGCCATGTTCCAAAATTTAGTGGCAAGCCTTTCCAGAAAAGTCAAGGCTGGTCCATCAGCAAAGGGGGACCAATGCCACATTAATGCCCATGGTTTTGGAATGAGATGTTCATATTGCAGTAGGACTTTCTTCAGAACAAGCAAATAATCCACAGTGCTATTGCATTCCTTGCACCATTATATATTTGTGTGAATGTTGAAAACAGCTGCTTTTGTGTGTACAAGTTGTTTTAGCTATAGCAATCACCAGAGGTAATCCTCCTCGGCTAAATCCAAAAACATTTAGTACTCCCAAGAAAAACTTCTAAATAATAAAATAACTTTATTTTGGCCAAGTTCAATTTGTCTGTTATTTTTTTTTTAATGTTCCTTATTCTTGGAGGAAAGATTTAATTCGGTGCAAGGAAAAACGAGCAGACATTCCTACCGTAAGTGTTGGCAATGTTAATTTCCGCAATTCTACTAAAATAAGAGGTAGATCACTGACACATTTTGAAAGATCCACAGGTGGTACTTATTATTTCAGTTAGTAATGAATACACCTGTGCTCCAGATATGGAAAACATGCACTGTTAGGGGTCGATGAGGACTGGAGTTGGGAATGACTGCGCTAGATACAAACAATTAAAGGGGAACAAAACCAGAAAGTTTACATTTATTATTAACACTTTTTTTTTCCAAATGTTAATACTAGTCTGTTAGGTGTTTCCTAAAATGAGGACACCATCTGTTTCGTCTCTGGCCCACTTCATAGCCAACACCTATGCTAAAGCAACTCTGATCCAAGGCACGTCTCTTTAAATCTTTCTTTGAATTTTGGGTATCATGCCTTTCCCCAATCACAACGAAGCATCTGTTACTATGGTAACAACTGCTTGTGTCCACTGTGGGCTATTACTAGGTGCAATAAAAATCCCAGTAAGATATCAGGTGTAAATCCATATGATTAGAAACAAGTAGTCCCCTGGCTCCAGTATTTTCCCATTAGACAAATGCACTGGGAGAATTAAAAGTACAGGATTAGAACGCCTTTTTATGTAAGCTACTTTCCCGTCTCTACTTGTATTTCTCGGTGCATTTTTTGCTTTCACTCCAGCAGTTCTTAGCATGGTCATACATTTAGCTGTTGGAACTAATTAAAAGGCGCAACAGGAAGCAATGCATTTAGTTGATAGTAATACTGTCACATCCAGGAGGTTCTATGCTAATCACAAGCTGCAGCTGCTCTGTTATGTAACTAGTGAAAACACAATAAGGCCATTTATGAGAGGTGTTGTCCAAAGCAACCAATTATATAGTAGTTATAAAACACCACAAAGGTTCTGTAGTGCTGTACATAGGGGGGAAGGGTTTAGAATAACAAACGAAAGGGACAAAATTAAATGACATTAAAACCCGCAAAAATACATAATTACGCAAGGAAAACACTAGGAGAGAAGGATCTGCTCGGGATAGGTGGACACACAGCGGGTGAGACTGGGGGAACAGAGGTGGTCAATGAGGAGGGCTGGACGGCTTGAATGAAGAGATAAGTTTGAAGGCTTGGAGACTGCTCCACAGTCTAAATGCATGCATGTGTGCACTCCAGAAGTTGGGAGTAGTGTGGGGGAGACCCTGAAGGCAGGAGTTTGAAAGAGGTAGTCAGTGAAGCAGTGAGATGGAGGTCATTGGTGGAGGTAGACAAGCAAGATAGGAAAATGAGTTGGGCAGTAGCATTGAGGACAGATTGGAGATGAGAAAGGAAGGCCAGGAGGAGAAGATAACAAGTGAGTGAATGAGGGTTTTAGTTGATTTATGTCTTACATATGGTTAGCTTAAGAAAGATCTGAGGAAATGTCAGAGAACTTGAGGCACAGGGAGAAATCTGGAGAGGTAGATTTGGGTGTTTTCAAAATAGAGATAAAATTGGAGGCCAAAGAGCCGATGAGATCACAGAGGGAAGTAGTGTAGAGTGAGAAGAGCATGGGGCCAAGAACAGACCCTTGGTGGATGCTGGTGGGCCGGATGGAGGTGGGTTAGAGATATTTTAACTGTTACTACTCTGTTACTACTCTGTTACTACAGGTTACCTCTCTGATTTTGCAAATGTTAGTGAAGACTGGCTTAATGGCCCCTAATTGCAAGTTTTGCTACAATGAAGAAAACGCACATTTAGTCCAGGTTAAACTACTGTGCTGAATATGTACTTACATTGTCAGTCACCTTGATAAGTGTAATGGTATTTCAGTATTACACCTCATAAAGGATAATGATACTGTAAACCCAATATTTAAGAGTTTTTTTCCTTTTACACTGATATTGCTGAATTATACTTTTTATAAATGGCAAATATTAATTTTTAACTTTAAAACTCTTTCTTTAATTTGTATGTCTTGGTTTTTTTTTTGTTTACCTTAAATTATGTGATGTGAAATTTAGCAGAATGTACAGTATAAGATACTTTCATTTATACATTATACGGTGCAAAGCATTTTTATACGTACAAGATGTATTCTATCCGTGACGCGATCAGTTAGGTTTCAACCTGCCCTGTTCTGCTAATATTATTTTAATGGGCACTAATACTTTTTTCTTTTAGATGATTGTGGATAATTCCTAATTGTGTTCCCAGGGATTACAGTTGTGAAATTAAATATATTCATCTTTCTTTGGACCCATAAAGCTTTTCACTTTCGAAAGGCTTGTTCAGGAAGGGAGCCATTGAGAGTTGTTGGTTGCATCTGGCAGTGACCTCCCAGCGCTCTCTGGTTTGCCAATAGTGTCAGACAGGAAATTGTACAAACTGTTTCTTATTTGACACTGCAAAGAATTCTGTGTACTGCTAGACAGGGGCAGACCTGGGGCCAGATTTACTAAGCTGCGGGTTTGAAAAAGTGGGGATGTTGCCTATAGCAACCAATCAGATTCTAGCTTTCATTTATTAAGTACCTTCTACAAAATGATAGCTAGAATCTGATTGGTTGCTATTGGCAACATCCCCACTTTTGCAAACCCGCAGCTTAGTAAATCTAGCCCCTAGACTCCTTTTTTTTTTTTTTTTTTTTTTTTTTTTTTGTGATTTTGCATAGCCACGCCCCTCATTCACTCTGGTTGGCCCTGCCCCCTTTTGCAGATGATCGGACCTCTTCACCACATGTTAATGTAATGAAGACTGCTGTTAGGGGTGCATGCAATCAGGGCAATCGCCAGTGCTGCTAGATGTAACTGATGTTTTCCAGTAGTTCTTTCTCCTTGCAACAAGCAAGCGGCAGTGCCCCAGCCACCAGGATGGTCAGTCTGCTTTGTATACTAGCCACCAGAATGTGCTCTACTTTGTGTGCAATGGGGGGAAGAGTTATGTGAAGATGTTAGGAGTGGGCAAAATAGAGCTGCTGCCACAGCAGCCGAGGTGGAGATATGTGGCACCAATTACCCGCCCATGTTGAGCCACTCCCAGTAGGTACTTATGAAACCACGCAGTGTGATGTTTGGATTCATGAGAATAAAGCAGAGGTACACTGGTGATCTATCATTCCATCTGCATAATATGAGCATTCACTGTCTCATTGCTTTACAATATATTGCCATTTATTGTTCTTGTACGTTTGTTTAACATATGGTAAATGCTGTGTGTGTTTATTTTAAAAGGAACATGGTTACAAAAGCTAGACAGGGTATTCTTAAATGACACCAGGTGGAATGTAAATAAGGGATAAGTGAGGACGAGATGTCTGGGTTAAATAATTAGTGTATGCTTGTATATATCTCATGATTAGTCCACCAGGTTATTGTTATACTAGTATCCCTGGATTAGACTCCTAGGCACCTTCTTCACAGGGAGCCAACAGTCTCTATTCACCATGGGGGAGGCCACTCAGGGTTATGCCTTATGACTGACCCACCTATCATAACTTGGTTACCGCCACTAGTTCCATCACCATTGGACTAGAACTTGTTTTGACTGTGTAGAGTGTTTGTGGGTTGGTGACTAGAACTGCGCTTCCGTCACGTGTGTATGCTGTACCTGTATGGTGATTGTATATCCACCTGTCTGTATTGCCATCTACGGAATAATCTGTTTTGGTTGCAACAATCTGCCTAGGTGATTTAAAAAAAAAAACCCACTAAGACGTACGGTCCTCATAGTACTATAGTGCAAGACTAGGCTACCACTACCTGGCGTCTTAGCAGAATATTTATTCACTGCCATTACACTGGTGGTAACTAAATTAATATTTATATTCTACATTGACAGCAAATGTTTGGAAATAGCAGGTTTGAGTAAAAACATTAAAAAGGTTACATGATAACAAAATATTTAGAATAGTAGTGTGTATGTGTATGTGTATATGTGTGTGTATATATATATATATATATATATATATATGTGTGTGTGTATGTGTGTGTATATGTGTGTATATATATATATATATATGTATATATATATATATATATATATATATATATAGTGTGTATTTTAGTCTAAATTTCTATTTGACTTTCATCAATCATTTAATGTATTATTTATTATTCTACCCTGCCCCTTTTGATTTCATAGAATTAAAGTCATAACACTGAATATATATATTGTATCCATGTATACACACAGCTCCCACTGTACCATCTGAGACCCGGGGCCATAGCCAGTTTATAGATATGAATCTCTGTTGTAGATCAGTGGCGCAACAGACAAGCAAGAATAGAAGGAAACTTTTCCCATCCCAAAAATAAACAAAACAAAAGAACAACTAGAATCATCTGAGTGTTCAGTAAATGCAGCTACTGGAAGACCTAAGAGACTGCTGCTTCTACCACAGAGATGCTGCCAGCTTTGGGGCCATGCTGTAACAGGCAATATTGCTGGTCTTACTTCTCTAAGAGGTGAGGGGATGTGGCAGATTCACTCTGTCGGGCTGAGACGTGCTTTAATTCTGATGTATGATCTGGTTCTTGCAGTATCTTTTCTGCTGCAGTCCTGTCAGTTGTGGAACCACCACCTAGCACTCAATTAGTGACAACAGCACCTTTTTGCTTTCCTTGTCTGTCCTGCTATCCCTAAAATTGTTTCACCATGACTCGATTCACATTAATGAAAACAAAAACAGCAAACAAGTTGATCTGATGTCGATACTGCCTGCAGACCTACAGACCACACTGATCTAACTGTGCACCCTGGGAAAGATGGTAACCTGCCAATTCCATCCTGGTGACATTTTTTTGCTCCAAAATTTACCCTGCTTCTTTTTCATTTAAAATAGGTCAATTGACATAAACGAGCCTTTTACATCAATCTCAATTAGGTAATGGAGTCCATTTTAATTAAGTGAGCCATTGCTATCGATGGGGGCAGACAAATGGTATCTGGATGGAATGGGTTAAGTTGATATGTATGCCTTAACTAGATATGATCAAAACCTATGTACCATGGAATGCAAAAAATAAAAAATTAGTTCATCATATAATACACTAGATGGCACTGTTTAGATGCAAACAAAGCACTTGAATAGTCTGAGAGCCATTAATCACTTTGGCAGTGTCATTTTCTGTGAAGTTTCTGTATAATTCAAAGGCACCAGATAAACAAGCTTCCAAAAGTCTTCTTTTTTTTTTTCTTTTTTTAAATAATGTGTTAACTAATGCAGTCTCTACAATGGTGTGCAGCAAGTGTGAGTTTTGTAAGATAAAGACCAATAGTTGAAGGTTACACAGGTGCACTCAATCACACGGATGTTGGAACACGTTGAAAAAGCACAAATAGAGATATACTTCCAAGCAGTGAGCAAGGACAAATGAAAGTAAATAAGAGACAAAACATTATTTGTTACTTGGCAAGGCTGAATATAATAGGCCATTTAGTCGATGAAGACTGGTAAAACTAAGAAGGCAAAGGTCATGTGAGTTTGTATCCATTTTGGTTACTGATAAATATTGGGCAATATATTCAAAAATAACTTTGTTTTTTAACCGCTATATGCCAACATCAAAGAGAGTATGCTGATCTCCTGGCCAGTTGGGGGAGGAGTCCATTCACCGTCCCCACCCACTTGCATGATGTCATTCCACTTGAGGACTTGTACTGTGAAACTTATCACAATAATATGCAGCTAGATGTTGGGACAGCCTTGTATACCTCCCAACATTGGTTACACTGGAATCAGGAAGCCTCAGATGTGGCTCTGTGTGGGTTTAGTCACATGCCCTGGGAGCGCATCTAGTGCTTGTGAAGTGCCAGGCTTCCCTAATCCCTCAAAAATAGGCCAAAAATAACCCCTGTATTGCTGTGAGCTCACTACAGACACCGCTTCCCAATATTCCCAGCAGTCAGGATGGTAGTGTAGTCCCCCAAAATGGAAATGTCCCACTAAAATCAGGATAGAAGTGCAGGGTATGTATGTGTAGTTTCTAGTTTTAGTCGCCTGGTGAAAATTCTTACTTGAATAGGAACATACCAATCTGACTATGTTCTACTGAGAGATATTTGTGTCCTGAACTTATCACTAGATTTTTATTGAATGAATCTGGAAGAAGTTGTTTAATTGACCCATATTAATACAAAGTCAGTCCTAAGTTCAGGAGCATACAAATATATTCAGGATACAACAGGTCAACCATAAGAGACAATGACCTGACCTAAGGCTGAAAGAAGCTGTTTTTTTGTTAATGTAAATTGTCCCTATATCTTCTTTTCTCTTATAGAATTGTTTGTGTTGTGTTTAAGCAGTGGTGCAAATTTATATCAAGAATTGCAACTTTGACCAGGCACTGACCTGTCTGCTAGCCAATGACCAGATGTCTGGAAATACATAACACATTGTTCCCGATTTAAAGTTGGCTGCAATTTTGTGAACCGAACATATTCACATAAGAATGGCTGCAAAATTGAAACATTTCACGTGTATTTTGAGTTCCGCGAATCTTAATATTGGCCAATGGAAACCATGCATGAACATTTATTCGTTCCAGAAGTCTTTGGCTCTAAACTGATGAGAATACATTGTCAACTGATCGCTCTCGTTGGCGTAAAGTGACATCATGAGAGAGGAAACAGATGAGAAAACATTCTAGTAGTTTACAAAGTCAGATGGTCTCTGTCAGTGTAACTTTGGAAAGAGGGGTGAAAAGGTGATTAGAAATGTTTTTTGAGTGTTTCTGTTCAGTATGGCTGATCTGAAAAAAATAGTTTATTTACATTTTGACATTACTTCACTTTAGTTAATGCAACAGTGTATCCTGCAAATTCCCACAGCCAAGAGTTAGCAAAAAGACAGAAACAGTCAGTTTCCCTATCAACATACGTTGATAGAGAGGGTATGAAGCAAGAATCTTTCATCTTGTCAAGCTCAGAGTGAGATCAAAGCAATAAATTAATAACGTATGCAGGTGTTTCAGCCTTCACTGTGTTTAGGATTAAATGTGTGTGCAAAGTCACTGATAAAAGGCTTTAGGTGTAAACATTTACTACAGTACTCGGTGGCCCTGTTACCTCAAAACTGAGCAGGCTGGAAATTGTACAATAACAAACTTGTTCTCTTTATGGGACAAAATGTCAATTGTACAAGCACAGAACCATAACTTTATTGTTGTACTAAATTCTTTTACTGTATAATCACATTTATAATGGTATAGGAGATATATCATTCCTGAATTTTTTGAGGTAAACTTACTAAAGCTTTTAAAAAGGAAAAGTGGAGGTGGTCCCGATAGCCACCAATCAGATTCTTGTTATTTATCTAGTACATTTTAGAAAATGATAGCTAGAAGCTGATTGGTTGCTATGGGCAACACCTCAAATTTTCATTTTAGGAAGCTTTAGTAAATCTACTGCTTTGACATTAATCTGTTCTTACTGAACCCATGTGGCAAGGTTACCGGGCTGACTCCAACACTTCACTCTCACTTTGGGCCTGATGAGTTGGATACATGTTGGGGCATAATTTACGCTCAAAAAGAATGTTCGGAAAAAAGATAACGTGCTTCCACCATTATGACCGAGGTATTTCCATTTCTGCACCTGCAGCGTATGTTTGTCAGTCATTCACACACCCACATACAGAACATTACAGAGCAGAGTTAGAAGTCCTTCTCGCATATGAAAATCCTATAATATACGCATAATCAATGCAGAAAACACTTCTTTGCTTCAGAAGTGAATTTGTGATCAGCAAATTAGAAGCGTCATAGCTAGTGCTGGTGACAGTCATCATCATCATACATTAGACCTCACCCAGTCCTCATAAGGAGGCAAAAGTGTCAGATACAAGCAACTCTACATATAAGTGGACAAGTGCACTGCAAATTTTTGATCATTTACACTAGGCAAACAGGTCTACGTTCAAATCCACGTCAGGCCCTTTGGCTTTGATTCTACTCCCACTATCTCCACATATGCTGCAAACCACCCATTAATTCTGCTCCTTAGCTCTAAGGAGACTATTATTTTTTCAAACATAATCGCACAACATATACAAATATAATTAAAGCTATAAATGCCATTATGATTTTTTGCCCCATTTTTTTTCAGAATTGTTTTGCAAGTAAACTAAATGATAAAAATGGATTGAGAACGAATATTATGTATTTTTAGATGTCCCCATGTTAAAAGAAAAAAAAAAATCTGACAAAAACTGCAGCAATCTGCATTTTTAAAACTGGACAAAACATTGCTTACACCATAGGATAACACGATCTGCTTCATTGGCCCATTTTTTAAAATAAAACATTAATGAAAGAGACAAGGAAAGAACACTGGTGTACATGGAACCTAAACCATAGCAACCGACACTTCACTGTGTAACTTTCATTAGACAGACGGAAGCTGATTGGCTGCTATTGTTCAGTGCAAATGTGGACTTAATCGTTAGTCTAAAAATCCATTTTCCTCCATATTCCTCTGTGACAATTACAGTCACGCACATCCCAATAATTAAAATACTCTTCACAACTTATTTATCTTACCATGTTTCAGTCATTGATTTATCAGACTGCGAACTGATCACTTTCTCTAGGTATTTATATACCGCATATAACTGTTTCGAAAATAAGACTTAAAACAAAAATGTTATATGACCTATTTTTTGGCTCATTCTACACTTTCCAAATGTCATGTTATTAAACCCTAGTGGTAAAGAAAGTTACGTTTGGATCACTTAGTAAACTGGTGCTGCAGTCGCAGCAGATGACAAATCAGAAAGAAATATAGGCATCAGAGTTGCCAACTCATTCCTATAATAAGTCACATGTGGCTAATTATAACTGCGTTAGATAAGCACTAGAACCAGAGAGGAGTCTAATTGTGACAACATTTCACACAATCAACCTATGAGTTCCATTTGTGTTTTACCCCCTATTTGTAAATACAGCATTTTGTGGAATTTATATATAAATCTGGGATAACAACAGTGTCAATTCTCCTCTTTGGTGTGGCCATGACCTGATAATCAAATAGGCCTACTAGGCTGTAGCCTAGAGCGTGAGGCTTTGGAAGGGCAGAGCTTGTGGAGGTGCAATGGAAATTCATTATAAAATATAAGAGCCTTCTCAAATGTATATAAAATACATGCAAGTCAAATAAGTAAGGTTTTAAACCTGACATCTTCCATGGTAAGGGCTGAAGACAATGAGTCATAAACGAGGATACATGAGTAGTAGAGACAAGGATGGCGACGGGCCGCAGGCGTTACAGTCCCCTCCCCTTCATTTCTTCATCCTCTGTAGCGCCCATTCATGCCTCCGTTCTGTTTTATACTTCTGATTTTAATGAAAATGGGTGACAAAGAGGGCTGGGAACCTTTTAAAATGTCAAGTGGAGCTGAGCTTCGAAAACATGGAAACAAACATTGGTGGGGAGGGATTGGATGAAGGATCCAGGATTTTAAGGTAAGGACAAGAGGTTTTTTTTGTTTGTTTGTTTTATAACTTCTGAGCATTAGCCTGGCATGGAAGGTAAGAGGTGCTACAAGCGTATTATCCTAGGGCGACCTGATCCCTTAATCAGGCCCAGGGTGTGGGGTGAATTCTGGGGCAGCACAACATGTGTGTGTATAAGTGAATGTTCTAGGACTTTGCAATGTTCCGTCAATCATCTCTATGTATATCTTACATAGCAGCAGGGAGGAGGAGCCACTCCGCCACACTGCGGGTGTTATTTCACTGTCGCTTCCGTCAAAGGCTTTTTTTTTTTTCTCTACATGACACAAAGGTTATTCACACCTGTGTGGCTGTTATCATCTTCATGTGTTTATGTAACAGTTGTTATTTAATAATTTATCCCATCAACACCATATTGACCACAGTGCAACTCGTCGTTTGTCCCTAAGGGCCGTGGTTTTGTCCATGAGACTAAAATAAGAAGTTTCTTAAGTTAAGATCCTTAATGGATCAGGCCCTAAATCACTAATTAAGCTCAGCATTGGGTTGTTGCCTCCATTTCATAAATTCTTATTGAAACAGTAACTCATTGCTGTTATCCGACGGTGTAACAATAAAGAGGAAGGACAAAGTGATACTCCAATTCTACAATATCTGCAGAATGGTCTGTTTCACTTTGTCTTCAATTTGGAGAGAAAAGAGGTGTGCACTTACCTGCAATGAAGTTGTAATTTGCCAATCAGGGGCATGAAGAACTGAAGAAAAAGATATGATCCCGGGAGATATTTTCCTATACACACCAGACGTTCTGTTAATACCATTGAAGAATATCGCATCCTTTTATGTGCAGATAATGACTCATAATATAGACTAATAGCTTGAATTCAATTACACAGCAATCACGAAAACATTGTCATAGAATAGAGACAGGGACGTTGTTATTAGTAAGTCTGTTACATAACTCAACTTATTGTGTTTATGGAGCTTCTGGTAAATCTCACTAGAGGAACCCATATGTCCAGGAGTGATTGTGCTATAATAAGGGGTTTTATAACTGCTTGGTTACCATATTAGTCATGTAAATTCAGGTGCATATGGAATACATATAATGCTTGGCTGCATTGCAATCAATGTCCGCAGTGTTTATGATGCATGGTGTGAGAAGATAAGTACAAGAGGATTGCCGTCTCTTTGGTTAGATCCGGCACACAGGAGACATTGGCAGCAGTTACGTTTGGCTAGCTTACTTTTATTAATAGATAATGGCATAAAACAGGTGCAAAACAACACATAAAACCCTTGTCTGTTTAGCTCTTACTAAACAAATGAACAAATAGTTCTCTACTTAACAGAGGAAAGTCATTGTGCTCAGATGACAAAAACAGACAAATGCACCTTTAGTTACAGTTGTTGATCACAGTTGCTTTCCTAGGTCACAATAACCCCTTTCCCAGGCTGAGAGCAAAACATTTGCTGACAGAATTCATATTTACAGGGGTCTGACAGCTGAAGGCTGTTGTCTTGAAAGGCCAAAACCATGGAATGATCTGTGGATTGGTTATTCCAGCCAACACATAGCCACGTGCTCCTGGACTCCTTTCCCAAAATAATGTCATTGCAAACCACGTGTCCTGTAGTGCTAAAACACTAGGAATCGTGGAGCAATGTACACTCCTTCCACCATTTTTTTTTAACATTCCTCTTCGCATAAGACGGTTTTTAATAAATACTAGGAGACCTGGTTACATGCTCTAAAAAAAGATCTGAGCTGTGTCCACACAATGTATTTATCACATTCACTAGGGTTTGAGAACTTCTAATCCAGGAGCATAAGAAGAAGGGGTGCAGTGGCTGCAGGCCCCCCAAGCTGAGCAAGGCCCAGCGATGTCTGGTCTTCCTCACCTCCCCTTCCCACAGGGGCACCGCTCTCCCTGTGTCCAAACACACAGCTGATACATCAGCCTAAAGAAAACTTCATTACAGAACATTATAAAGCGCTGCGGAATCTGCTGGCGCTATATAAATAAATGCTGATGATGAATTCTTCGCAGCACTATACAAATCCGGATATCTTACAAGAACATGCACATGTAGCTTAGTCTAGATTAAGCCACTTTACCAACACAAAAGAGTTATGTACACAGACTAAATGAGATCCCATTGGAAAACAGTCTTCAGAACTTACATGTTGCAGCCCTAAATGAGGTCTGTTCCATGGCAAAGATGATGATCTATTAATTGGCGCAGATTTGAGGTAAAATAACACAATCTCACATTTAATGAGCTAAATTCCGTTCTGTGGCAGATGAAAAGTAATGGAACAAACAGTCACTGTACCATGTCAATGTTTATCCAGGCTGCCCTTATTACATTCTCATTAGCAAGGTCTAACGTACATCACAGTGGTGTACAAACTGTCCCTTCAAACAATATCACACCGTGACCAATTTAGCCCAATTGTTCTTACAGTACTTTGTCTGGTGAGAGCCCGTTACCTGCTCATGTTGGGGCGGAGGTAGTTGCGGAGATGCTGATGTTGGTGTAAGTGTACCTGGAAAGGGAAGCACCTGTGGTCCTACCATCTTCCTCTCCTACCCCGGGCACCATGGCTCTGCTTTGCACATTTCTCCTAGGACAACAGGTGAATGTAGCCAGAAATCCCAGCCGAAAGCGCTTGTTCATAAAGCAGTAGATGATTGGATTGACACAAGCCGAGGTATAGGAAAGTAGATGAATGAAGGAGATTGGTGCCCCAGAAAGGAGGATGCCGGCTGTATTAGTGTCAAAGGCCCTCCAGGCATTTACGCTGAATACTGGAGTCCAGCAGATAAAAAACAGGATAACAATGACAATCAACATGCGGATAACTCGCTTCTTCGCCATTAGGTTAGCAGCCGAGCTGTTACTCCGAACTCTCTCAATCTTCGCACTGCTGTGAACAGAGAGCTGTCTCATTTCTACTTGTTTCTTCCTTTTTGTCCTCTGTACATAGCAGCCATCTCCGTTTTCACACTGGTTACTGCTTATACTGCTGGTCCGTTCTGTACAGCCAAAAAGGGAAGAAAATAAATTCAGTAATTAGCATGGATAACAGAAATATTCATAGCAACAACATATTTTAATAGCCAGAATCACAGGCATCAGGGAATCTGTGGCATGACATAACATCTGCAGCACAAATACAAGTAATGAGCCTGATATTTAGCAAAGAACAATATGACCTAAACAAAACTCTATTATGATTCATGCACTTAATTTGTTTTGGAGATATGATGTCTTGGCATCATGGCATTATTTAGTAAAGGGAATTATCGTGTTGTCTTTAGCTCTCCATAGAAGTTATAATTTAAAAATAACCCATTTTATTTATTATTTTATACAGTCCTTTTCCAGAATGCTTAATCTAAATATCAAGCCTTCCCCTTCACTAGCACTTTGATAAGGATGATTTTCACAGCTTAGGAGACCAACCATACAGTTCCAGGAATGATTAGCTTGTTCCTGCTCCTCCAAGCGGTATTAATTCCACTATTACCTTAGTTTATTTTAATGTATCCTAGATTAAGCTATATGGGAGAAGCAGTAGCAAAATATTTTAATTAGAGAGGTCGCTTGAAGGCCAGAGTAGCAGGAATCCAGAATAGCTTCATCCATCCCCAGTAGTGCTGGGATGTACTTTAGGAAGTTTGTCCCCAGAAGAGGTGAATTGGCTTATGTGACTGACTTTACCAAGGTATTGTGGTTTATGTATAACTTTACCCACACTTGTCTACTCTTCTGGAATGTCCAGGAGACTCCTGAATGTCGGGGAGTCCTCCTGGATTTCCAGCAGAGCAGACCATCCTGATGGATCCTGCTTCATATTTTTCTGGAGCGGGTCGGGGAGCCTCAGTGACGTGAATCGTTGTCAATGACGTCATCGTCGCCCTTGGTGCACGATGATTTAAATCACATAGTTATAAGATACGAAGGTGATGTAAGTAAAGGAGGTCCATTGTTAGAGTACCACCCAAGGCCCAAGAGAGATTAAATCCACCTCAGTGGAGAAGATTAAAGGATATATTCACTTCTGTGGTCATTTTTATGTTATATAATGAAATATAATAGGCTCATTGGGTCTATTTAGTAATTATAACTGCGTACCTAGCTGAAACCATTGGTTAGATACATTCTCTAGTAGTATGGAGGAAAAAAAACATGGCAATGCAAGAGTCGTTAAATTTGTACTGGGCCCCTGACTGTATATTCAGGTGTTAGTCTCACACTGTCAGAATAGGCTATCAGTTGGAAGTGGGAACTTCTCCCACTAACAAAATGCCAGATCGTTGTGTAGATTTGCTGAGCAGAGCTCGCCCTGTATTCCAATTGCCTTATTCTGCAGCAATGACCTTGGCTTGTTTATACTCCGAAACCTCTGCTGGTGGACGCTGAGCTTTCTCTTGCTTTCAATGATTTCTCAGAGCCGTGAATCTTTGGCTTCTACAACTGCTGATCTTACCCGCGGTCTTCCTATCTTGCAGCAGAATTATTATTCTCAGGTCTGTGGGAGCAGTGATCCCTCAGAGATAGTGCCTCCCAAAGAAACATCTTTACAAACCAATGGACGCAACCTAAGAAACTATAACTGTAATCCACAAACAGCTTTCTCTAAGGAATTCTAAAATGTCTTCTTAACTACATTATTTTGTGAATTAACCTTTATTTACCATGAAGTGCTAAAAACATCTTATTTTTATAGTCATGAACAAGTAATTTTACTGAATTCATCAGCAGATGAAAAATAAGACGATTTTAAAGGCTTAATTTGATTTTAAGAGGACTGCAAAGATCATCCTTATAATAATGTTGGGGAAAAGGCCATTTTTAGATAGTAAAATGTATTAATTTTGAACGGAACTAAGGAATATTTGAAGAAACTATATACAATTTTTTTTTTGCTAAATATGATGTTTATTTGGCCATGCTTTATTCACCTAGAACTAAACTGACTTTTTAGGAATTCTTTCCCTTCTATGCTTCTCCCAGCGTCTGAAAGATCTTTTCTTTCTTTTCCCCTCATAACATTAGCCATCAGTATTGACCCAAAGAGGATCAAGTTGATCCCTAGGACCTTGTAAGGTATGGGAGGGATCCTTAATCTCAAATACTTGGCACTTAAGTTTTTTTTGATAATGGCTTTTTTTCCCATATTTGTCTAAACCTTTCTAAAACATATTTATGCTTCTACTTTACTTTCTGAACAGATCAAAACCTGTCAAGTGACCAACTATATGGATGGCTGCGGCCAAGTCCTTTAAAGGACAAGAACTAACATTGTACATATTTTATAAACCGCATATTGACTCATTTTATCTCATATTTTTTGGATGACCGCTAGTACACTGATCAGTGTCTATTAAGAAATCTCAGTTTTTCTGGCGTATAACTAAAATAGAGAAGAAAAATCTATTTTTTTTTCTTGATTCTTCTAAAAGATATTTGAAAATGACCCATGTCCCTCTACTTTACAAATACCTCTTATTAACTGCTGCTGTTTTCTCTTTTGAAATCAGTGTCCCTCTTCCTTGCCAAAATACATAATTTATAACACACAAAACAGCCAAGGGGAACCTCAAAATCCTCTCTGGTGTGCACCTTGACTTGCGCAGGTGCATCTAAATTTTTGGCAATTTGCTTTTCTTACCCAACATGCTACCAAAACTCTTATCCATTCTGCGATCATTGTTTCTGATGCATGCACTAAGGACTCACACAGAAACTGCTAGATAACTGTAGCCATCTTAAAAACAGGAACTGGACATAGGTCAAAGGTAAATCTTGGCAATATTAACCAATAACATTGCACCACTGGTTGGGGCCAGATATAGGATAACATCTATAACAATCCCATCCTGACTACTACAACTGCATCCTCCTGCTATCTGGCATTCCCCTCACCCATGTATCCCCACTTCAATCCATCCTAAATTCTGCTAGAGACTGATCTTCCTCTCACGAAGCTTCACATCTGTTGCACCACTTCTCAAATCCCCACACTGGCTCTCTGTGTCCTCCAGAATCCAGTTTAAATTAATCACCCTTATCTGCAAAGGCCTCAACAACACCACCCCTGCATACATCTCAAATCTCATATCACAGTACTCTCACTCTCTTATCCTCGTAAATTTAACACTGACCTGTGCCTCATCTCGTCTCAGGTAACCACCTCTCACTTTCATCTACAAGCTACTCCTGTGCTGTTACCCACTTATGGAATTCTCTAGTACACCAATCTGGCTTTCACGCAGCCTTCAAATCTTTAGAAACTCTCTGAAAAGCCATCTCTTTAGTAGAGCTTATCGTACTACTCACACTAATGCACAACTGTCCCAATCTCCACTCTAAGCCACACTTGCTCCTTTTCTTTCAGCTGAGTCCCCTTCAGGGGCGGGCTGGGCAGGGGGACACATGTCCCCCGGGCCGGACATAAAAACATTATTTCGGGCCGCCAGGTTTGTACTTGGTTGCTGGCCCCTCCCCTGGGACCAGCCACCTTTAATTGGCTGCAGATCCTAACGATCCGTCCCCCCTCCCTCCCACTTTGTATTCTCGCGCGATTCACCTCTGTGTCACATGGGACGAGCACAGGTGCTCAAGAGAAGGCCATCCCTACCCTTTGTTTTCATGTCTGCATTTATTTTGTCTACCTTGTATGTCCCTATTTTATATATATATATTCTGTTTCCCTACTGTACAGCACTGAGGAACACAGTGGCACCCTACAAATCTTTATTAATAATAATAATAATAATAATAATAATAATAATAATAACAATAATAATAATGGGCTTGCAGAACAAGGTGGCAGCATTTGCGAAGGAGCAAAAGTTTCAACAGGCCAATGGGAGGACATGAACTGAACGAAGAACTATAAAGTACAGAGTAGTTTTCATTTTGATTTCATTTTCGCAGAGTGAGATTATTAGAATGAGACAAAGAGGTGGCAAGGGTGCATTTGTAGGTGCGTTCCTTGCTTTGCAGATGGATGCACAGTTATTTTCACTTGAATTTTGCATCAGCTCAGAGCTCGGGTATCACCTTACACTTATAATGGAACACACTTTGCACCTTCCAATTAAACTTTAGTAGAGAAGCCCAGTTCTAGATGCATTTTGCCCAACACACAAAAATGTCACAGGTTATAAATATAGTCCCAATGTCTCCTCCTTATGATTAATTTAAGCCATAAATGAGGTTGAACCGAAAATTGACCCTGGTCTGTATGGAGCAGATCAGTTAGATGCATGACCGCAGAACCAAGGTGATTTGTATATGACATCCTCTGATCTTAAAGGAACAGACTCTTCTTCCTCCTCCTTCACCTCACTTCTATTTAATTAGTTAGTCCCAATTTTTTACAATAAACTTTGTTTCATACAGAGGTGCGTTTGACACAACAATCTTGTATAAATGTGAGAGGGTCCTCACATGTCTGCTCTCTGCCTCTTTATACCCTGCTCCTTCCACTGTCTAATGCTTAGTTTGTGGCTTCTGTTTGCTTCCAGGAGTGGTGGTAATCGTTTTCACGATTACCACTAATCCGACATCGACAAGCCCTACAAGTAAAAAACGAATTTCTGAAGAACCGATTGGAAAATAAACAGACTTACCTTGGACCCGACGCTGGAGATCTCCGATTGGATCACCATGCTGACAACAAGTTATTCCAATTGGGCAAGTGTTCGGCACTGCAGCTTGATGTCACGGAACTAGGAGTGCGTAGCTTACTGGTTTCAGCACTACTCACCAAAGAGGCGGAGTCTAACGTGTCCCAGGTCTTCGCCGGGGACCCCCGCAAGGGAGTATGGACTTTGCTGAGGGAGATACGCAGGTCGCGGTTCTCAGAGGGAGCAACCAGCGAAGCGTGCAAGATGAAAGAGGAGTCAGGCGGTCCGGGTCAAGCCGTGCGTATCAGAAGGAGTAGAAGGGAAATCCGAAGCGTGGTCAGTAACTAGCCGGGTCAGGTACCAGGAGCACGGGAGACAGTAGAGTAGTCCAAAAACATAGCCGGGTCGATACACGAGGAATGAGAACGGGAGTAGTCAGGAACACAGCCGGGTCAATAAACTGGGAGCGGCACAGGGACGGCGCCTGACACTTGATGTCATTGCGACGTCTGTCAATAGAAATTTAAAGCGGCAATGTCGGGTTAAGTTTTTAAACACTTAGCCTTAGGGGTTCCCACATTGCTGCTTTAAATTTCAATTGACAGACGTCGCAATGACGTCAAGCTGCTGTGCCGAACAATTCTCCAATCGGAATAACTTGCTGTCAGCATGGTGATCCAATCGGAGAACTCCAGCGTCGGCTTCAAGGTAAGTCTGCTTATTTTTCAATCGGTTTTGCAGAAATTTGGATTTTATTTGTAGGGCTTGTCAATGTCGGATCTTTACTCATTGGGTCAAGCGTACCCAACCCTCCAGGAGTCTTATTATTGCCTAGTGACTATGATCTTATTATACCAAGGCCTGTCCCCTCTCACTTAATCATACGAGTGAACAGGTGACTGCCTCCAACAAGATCTGCACACGCCTGAAAAACAATGTTACACAGATGAGCAGAAGATAAAAAATGATAACAAAAAAAATATAAAATCGTAGGCTGTCAAAAGTGTCATTTGCGCTCGAACATGAACTGCAAACACTTGCGTTCACTAGGGTATAGCTCCTTTCAGGGCATGCACAGAGCAATTTAACACAAAATACCGGTATCAGCATTTACGTTCCTTAATGAAGGCCCACGTTGTCTTATTACTATATAAGCAGTCTTACCTTTCTTTTGATTCACTTCAAACCGGATCCCTCTGTATAACTCCAGTGATATTAAAGCGTAGGCTATTGTCATTACAATCCCAGGGAGAAGGAACAGAATTAACAAGAGGAAGATATACCTAAAAGACACAAATAAGAAACATTAGGTGTCCTTGAACAGACGCCATAGAATAAGGACATTATAGAAACAGGTATAAAACAGACCCATTTAATAACAACTCGGACATAATATACCGTTGTATAAGTTGAGTTGATCGTTTATATATATATATATATATATATATATATATATATATATATATATAACTATATGTACATTCTACAGTAGGGAAAATATGAGTATGCACAATGTAGAGTTTGAGCATCTCTTATCCAGGGGCATAAGAATAGGGGGTGCAGTAGCTACAGGCCCCCCAAGCTGAGCGAGACCCAGCAATGTCAGGTCTTCCTCACCTCCCCTTCCCGCAGGGCCACTGCCCTCCCTGAGGTCCCCAATCTGCTCTCAAAAGGTTTCTTTTATATTCCTTTTGAAGACCTCCTTGCCTAGTCTCCTTAGTTGCATTTTCCATATTAAATGTAATTAAATACAAATACATCTACATCTGTTGTTTACCCTTTAAAAATTAAATGGTAATCTAATATGCAATTAACTAATCAGCAGTTGATAGATAGTGCTGCTTATAGTTATCATCATCATTGTTAGGTAATGTTGCTTCCAGTGGTCAAAGTGGAAATTTTGAAGTGGGGGTATGAAAAATGTAATGGGAATGTAAATAAGTGAATGGAATGTGATAGTGTTACAATGAAGGCAGTATGAGAAGTGTCAGTATGACATACCACCATATACACCTCACTTCTACCACTGTATATACTGTATATATAATGTAAGTGACTGGAATGTGATAGTGTTACAATGATGGCAGTAGGAGAAGTGTCAGTATGACATACCACCATATACACCTCCACTTCTACCACTGTATATATAATGTAAGTGAATTGAATGTAATAGTGTTACAATGAAGGCAGTATGAGAAGTGTCAGTATGACATACCACCGTATACACCCCACTTCTACCACTGTATATATAATGTAAGTGAATGGAATGTGATAGTGTTACAATGAACGCAGTAGGAGAAGTGTCAGTATGACATACCACTGTATACACCCCACTTCTACCACTGTATATATATAATGTAAGTGAATGGAATGTGATAGTGTTACAATGAAGGCAGTAGGAGAAGTGTCAGTATGACATACCACCATATACACCCCACTTCTACCACTGTATATATAATGTAAGTGACTGGAATGTGATAGTGTTACAATGAAGGCAGTATGAGAAGTGTCAGTATGACATACCACCGTATACACCCCACTTCTACCACTGTATATATAATGTAAGTGAATGGAATGTAATAGTGTTACAATGAAGGCAGTATGAGAAGTGTCAGTATGACATACCACCGTATACACCTCACTTCTACCACTGTATATATAATGTAAGTGAATGGAATGTGATAGTGTTACAATGAAGGCAGTATGAGAAGTGTCAGTATGACATACCACTGTATACACCCCACTTCTACCACTGTATATATAATGTAAGTGAATGGAATGTGATAGTGTTACATTGAAGGCAGCAGGAGAAGTGTCAGTATGACATACCACCGTATACACCTCCACTTCTACCACTGTATATATAATGTAAGTGAATGGAATGTGATAGTGTTACAATAAAGGCAGTATGAGAAGTGGCGGTATAGCATACCACCGTATACACCCCCACTTCTACCACTGCTTATGGTCTGCACCTTTCAAATTACACAAACTATACATTCTTATCTTTAATTAAACTTAGGTACTAATCATAATTAACATGTCAAGAAGCTGCAGCTCGTGGTTAGCAAGCCCAGTATAAAAAAAACCCAGCAGTCTCCTATCGCTACCACGGCACGGACAATCCGCCACTACAGCTACTGACTGCAGCCCTCTACTTACAGAAACATATTGACATGGATTATTACATTTCAGCACTTTTTCAAGTCAGTCTTCAGCATGAATCCCATAGTGCAGCATTTAAACAAGAAAACAAGTCATATGTCCTGTCTATTTAGCTGCTGTTAAACAGCCCCGCCCCCCTCCGATGAGTTCATTCTACTCTATAGTTGACAGGCTCTAACGCAGACTTGACATTACAGGCTCTAACACAGACTAACGCTGGGTACACACTACAAAAAATTTCTACTGATGCGATATCCTTAACGATTTTACCAACGACTTAAAGTCCGGATGAGCATGTCGATTCATGCGTACACACACCTGCACAATTTACCTTCAGCTTTATGATCTTCATCTCTCATAAGCATGTGTTAAAAATATTGTGCCTCTGTAAACTCTATAGAGATCTGCCTATACTGCTGGTCACCGGGGCATAAACACTTCAGAATTAGCCTGACATCGGTCCATCGTTCATAGTTATTTTTAGTTAGTTTTTATAAAATCAAATAAAACAATGTGCTTTGGTATGATAAAAAATTTTTTTTTTTAAATAAGGAGTAAGTATACATTGATGCATATTTACAAGCTTTTCAAATAATTTGGGCAGATCATAATGTACCAGAAGAGACCAGGGCTAAAATTGTGAATGAAAAGCTGGCTGGAAGGGCTGGGGACACTCATGCACTCTCTCTAAAGCAATAAGCTGATTATGCAGAAGCGGAATAAGCACTTTTGGATAGACATGTTCTTGTTTCTGAAGTTTGTAGGCACACTTCTTGGAATCTCACGAATTAGTCTCAATATGTGTTTAGAAATTGGTAATAAACACAGGCTTTGAAAAAAGGTGACATAAAGCAAATATGCTGAAAAGACCAATCAACTATGCTCAATAGAACAATCTGTAGACCATTGTGCTGCTAGATTGGCTGATTATGCAAGAAAGATTGCAATCCTGTCAGGCTGGAGGAGAGGAGTAGAGCAACAAATTTTATGAAAAGAAAAAACCAATAGAGCTTAATTTCAATGTGGTTCCCTAGGTCCTTTGAAAACAACTTACTTGAATAGACGTGGAACTCCTTTAAACACACTTGCAGCAGTGGTGTAGGGACCCACTATCCACGCTGGAGGAGGAAGCAGTGTGACAGTGAGCAGGTCACACTGCTGGGCCGCGAGAGCTCCTCTAGGCCACGCCCCCACCAAAGACACAGATGTGTCTGTCAGCCTATATCCGCCACCTGCAGCACCCACCAGCACCCGCAACTTGTAGTACCCCACGCAACCCTTCCCCATCCACCAAACAAACAACAAAACAATTGTTAGAACTCTGGAAATGCCTGCAGAACTGAAAAATGTCTGCAAGCAACATACTTGCTTGCTTGCAGATTATTTAAGAGAGTTACAGTTTAGAAGTGCCGGTATGACATACCGTCTCATACTGGCACTCTTCGAGCACTGGTTGCTCTAGTACCAGCAAGAGAAACACCTCTTATAGTCATATGTGCGCACCCACGTCTCCTTGTGTTATATAAACACGCCCTCATTGAACTCAGCCTGTGCATGCCTTTCCATTTCTCCAGACATAAGGGGCGCAAGTCAGTGATACGCAAAAACTTATATAGGTGTATGAGTTTTTGGTGTGCATGAGCATTATAAAAATATGTTTCTTAAAATAAAAAAATCGATGTACAGTCAACTCTAAAGACTTGTTTTTATAGGACAAGCAACCTAAATTATTCATAAAGTATATCTTCAAAAAAAGATATGTTAAAAATATAAACAGGTTTTATTATTTCACTCATTAAGTAAAAATGGGGATGATCTCACAACCTTTGTTTAGTCCTTTAGGGCAGAAGGTATTAAGTGTAAAAATAAATTTTTGAGATAGTTTTAAGAGCATATGTCCCCCATCTTTTGTCTTTGTATTGTAAGGAATGCCTCTGATATTTTCACCTCCGGCCACTAGAGGTCTCTGTATTTGTAAGCTTGCCCTTAAATTTGCCCTTTTTCAGGCTGACCAGTATGGTATAAAAGTGAAGCCATCATGGATCATGTTTCCTGTTTGGGCCTGTAATAGGCACCAGCATCGTTACAGGATACTCAAGCCTTGCAATGAAGTCTACCGAAGATATGCCTATTAAGCGGCTCATGACAAGTTTAGCCACTGTGCTAATCGAATGACAGGAAGAGCGGAAATTCTTGATCGACAGTTTTATAGCTCTCGAGTTATATTTATAATTAGGATATCTCAACATGAGAACCGGATTACAGATTTGGAGAATCGATCACCGCAATTGCCTACAACATCGCAATCCCCTGCTGCTCTCCTTCTCCCACCAGCTTGGTTTGGAAGTGACCCTTAAAAGTAGCATGGATTTATTAATCAATGCCAGATGCATTTCCACCTGTATGAGTCCCATTTTCATTCTGAAAAGTCAAAGGTCCGTTGTATCCTTTTACTACTTAAGGACACTGCCCTGGCATGGACTTCTCCCTATATTGATACTTCTTATCCAATATTAGAGAAATTTGATGACTTTCTGAAAGTGATGAAATAAATCTTTGATGATCCAAACCGGAAGGATACTGCTGTAAAGGTATTGTTGAATTAAGTCAGTAGAGATGCTCAGTAATAGAATATAATGCAGATTTTCGAAGATGGGTCTTTGACACTACATGGAATCCTGAGGCACAGTTGTCTGTTTTCTATATGGAACTGTCTGAGACTATCAAAGATGAATTTGCCCGAGCAGATGCACCCACTGAACTTGAACTTTTTATCAACCAATTGCATTCGTATTGATGCTTGATTGATTGAGAGATGACAAGAAAAAAGGGCATCAACCTGGATGTACCCCAGTTATTGAGAACCCACTACGTCAAACTATTATGGAAATTCTGAGGTCAAATCCACTAAGGAATTTGAGTCTGGACTGCAAGAACACATACTTCACAAACGTAGTCTCAATCAGAGAAGAGAGCAACGACGTCAAGAGAACTTGTGTCTTTATTGTGGAAAACCAGGATATGATGTCTCGAATTGTCCCAGAAGGACTCAAAAGACAGTGGCCACCTTAGCAGAAGCAGTCTCTTCAGATCAGGAGTCTGTGATTTACAATATGCCTCAGCATTTTCATGTAATTCTTCCTGGTCTCTCCTCCTTAGTATCCACTGATAAGAATAAGGGGATTAATAACTCGCACTTCTCGATTCCAATTTGATTCCAGATTGGTGCACACTGGCTTTCCACTTTAGCGATGGTAGACTTTGGTGCGAACAGCAATTTTATGGACATTATGTTTGCAAAGAAAAACCAGATTGAGTTGAAAGAAAAATAGATACCTGTGTTAATGGAAAACCGTGGATTATTCGCCTTTAAACTCCCGTCCAGTTATTCATGAAACTGAACCCAATGACCTTGTAACTGAACCGAATATCTAGCCGAGACTCTGACTTCCTTATTGATCTCTTCTCCTCAGTTTCCTATTATTTTGGGAATTCCTTGGTTGGCTGCAAATAATCCATCCATTCACTGGGAATCGAAGAGCCTTTTCAGTTTCACAAGAAACTCATGGTCCCGAGACTAAATCTGAACCCTCTTTTGAAGAGGTGAGCCAGTTATATAATTCCCAAAGTGGCCAAAATTAAAACTTGCTTTGTCAAATGTTCTCTCAGCGGTAGAATTTACCATAGTTACCAGATTCATGTTGGGTTACAAAGCAATGAGATACATACATGAATTTAATTTTATATGAATGTGAAAGGGGATCTTTAAGAGGGTCTAATTCAAAAACACTAACAATTCAAAGTCACTATTCGAAGCATGGGGTGACGTTTGCATATTATATATAAACCTTGTTTCTTCATTCATATTAAATCTCCATATTAAAGTTTTCACCTCTTCAAGGTTTTTCTTGTCTCTTAATCCTTATACATTTTTGATTGCTTGGGTGCCTTTTATGAACCATATCAAAGTGTGTGGATACACTGTTTGGAGAACATTTTTTATATTTCACATGTCTTCCATTTTCTTGTGGTTTTCTCAATATAATCTATTGTCGTCCGCATGGACATTCCAGAACACAGATAATCTACACAATTTACACTCTGCTTAATATGAATTATCTTCCGATTTGAATTTGATCTTATTTTAGTACAACATTTTGTTTCTTTTCCTTTAAGAATGTTCCAACCACAGCAACTTTGACAATAGAAGAATCCACATTTTTTCACTTAATCAACTGCTGTGCTTCTCTTCCAGCTTAATTGAGACTGGTTCAAAAATGTAATCCATATTGCATAATCCCACTTAAATGCAAGTGAAAGTGAAACAAAACAAAAAGGAAAGAAGTGCAGACTATTGGCTTCAATTACAAATAGTGATGCCTACAGCCAGCAACAATTTCGCCGCTGGGGGGGGGGAAGTGTCGCCGCGTGGGGGTGGAGGGCTCGACGATCAAAAGCATTGGTGGTCAGTGGTTAGCAACACACAGCCAATCGCCAGGCTGCCTAATGCTGTGCAGCAGACAGGAAGCAGGACGTCTTCACTTCCTATCTGCTGATCTGAGGAGAGGAGCGACACTGGCACAACTACAGGTAAGTGAAGGGGGAACTGCCCTGCATATCTATAGGGAGGGGGGGTAACTGCCCTGCATATCTATAGGGAGGGGGGGAAACTGCCCTGCACATCTATAGGGAGGGGGGGAAACTGCCCTGCATATCTATAGGGAGGGGGGGAACTGCCCTGCATATCTATAGGGAGGGGGGAACTGCCCTGCATATCTATAGGGAGGGGGAGGAACTGCCCTGCATATCTATTGGGAGGCAGGGGAACTGCCCTGCATATCTATAGGGAGGGGGGGAACTGCCCTGCATATCTATAGGGAGGGGGGGAACTGCCCTGCATATCTATAGGGAGGGGGGGGGACTGCCCTGCATATCTATAGGGAGGGGGAGGACTGCCCTGCATATCTATAGGGAGGGGGGAACTGCCCTGCATATCTATAGGGAGGGGGGGGAACTGCCCTGCATATCTATAGGGAGGGGGGAACTGCCCTGCATATCTATAGGGAGGGGGGGGGACTGCCCTGCATATCTATAGGGAGGGGGGGACTGCCCTGCATATCTATAAGGAAGGGGGGGAACTGCCCTGCATATCTATAGGGAGGGGGGGGGAACTGCCCTGCATATCTATAGGGAGGGGGGGAACTGCCCTGCATATCTATAGGAAGGGGGGGGGAACTGCCCTGCATATCTATAGGGAGGGGGGGAACTGCCCTGCATATTTATAGGGAGGGGGAGAACTGCCCTGCATATCTATAGGGAGGGGGAACTGCCCTGCATATCTATAGGGAGGGGGGGAACTACCCTGCATATCTATAGGGAGGGGGGGAACTACCCTGCATATCTATAGGGAGGGTGGGGGAAATACCCTGCATATCTATAGGGAGGGAGAGGGGGGACTGTCATGCATATGTATAGGGAGGGAGAGGGGGACTGTCATACAAATCTATAGGGTGGAAGGGGGGGGCTGCCATGAAAATCTATAGGGAGGGAGAGAGGTTGATATGTATGAAGGAGGGCAGAGGAGGGGGGCTGATATATGTGACTGGGGGAGTTTTGATGTGACGGGGGGGGATAGCTACAGAGTGGAGGTAAGGAAAATAGCTGCAAGGGGGATGGATGCAGGGTGGGAGGTAAAGAAAATGGCTGCAACAGGGGTTAAGGAAAATGGCTGTGGGGGGGGGGGGGTTGTGGTTAAGGAAAATGGCTGCAGGGGGTATTTAAAAAATAGAGCAGCTTTGGGGGGCAGAATCTCATGATTGTGTGGTGGTCACATGGGTGATCTCAGCAATCGCTAGAATACTAAATATTAGTGAGATGGGGCTGGTAGAGGTTTGTATTTGATTGACAACAAATATTCAGATATTGCTTATATATGCCTGTCCAATGGGGTACTTTTAGCTGGCCATAATGGAGTGTTTTGTTTTAACTAAAGGGCCTAATCATTCAGGGTTTGCATTATAATACATTTTTGCATTTTCAAAACAGGACGCCAACTTTCCAGAAGCCAGCGAGAGGATAACAAAGTTGCAAGAGAGAAGAGCAAGAACAGGTAAGAGACAATGGCACAATCTGTCTAAATTTGAATGCTGGAAAATACACCTGAACATTCATATTCAGGAGTGTTCCTATACACCTATATATTCGGAGGAAGGGGGGGGGGGGGGGGGAGCGCTGCGGCCGTATTAGCCTAGGGCGGCCAGAACCCTTAATCAGGCCCTGCATGAAGTGGTCACATTAGCAAAAAATAAAGTGCACTGCACATCTGCATATGTTCTAGATATTTTCAGTTACTCACTTGGAATGTAGAGAGAACTGTCACAGAAATATGACAACATGTAGAAAGCTACTTATAAAGTATTTTATCCGGATATGACGATTGCACAAGATTTATGTCCCAATGCACTTTTTGGTCTTCCTCTTACCCTTGTGTATGACAACACTATCAGTTATGGTAGAAGCCTTATCTGTGGGCCCAGTGTCAGCCCATTCTGCAGTCACAGAATCTCTGTTTTCCCTCTTTATAGGTAAGAGCCATAGTTATTTGTGTCTTGCTTCCGATTACATCAGCCTGTGAATTGCCAGCTGCATACTGTGCTGAAATATTTGCATTCCTGGATGTTGTGTATTATATAAGCACTTTTTGAGGATACTTTTTAAAGATGACCATATTTATCAGGTAACACCTAAATGGGTAACATAAGATTCTGACGGCTTCTTACTGATATGTGGCTATATCGCTGATTACAAATCTTCTCTATTTATCACACAGCAGGTTACTAAACAACCGGCAACCCTGGTAAAACTTGGTGACCGGGAGTTATCAGCGGTAACTGTTTTGGCATCGGGTAAATGGCAGACGGATGCCATGAAAACCCCAGAGATCACAGCAGCTTGTTTTTTTACACTGTCCATGTGCTAAACAAGCTGGACAGCAATATAAAAAGAAAAAAACAAATAATAAACAAATATTAACCCCCAACTAGGGCTAGAGATATAAGTGCTGGAGCTGTATTGACCCTACAAACAGAAGGAGAAATTTAGGTGCTACTTGGCTCTAGAGATGTTCACTGACCCCTGTGTTTTGGATTTGGTGTTGGATCTGTTGTGACAAAACGAGTGTGATACGCTAATCATTCTGTTTCTCGTTTCTCACATAATGTGGATTATAGCAAATACTTTTTATAGCCCTTGCTTTTGTTCCCCAGCTCATCAGACTACAACTGCATTGTCCAATTACATGTGGCTAAGGGGACATTGTAGTTCAATGTAAATATGTATATTGTGTATTATATATTGATAACTTGCAGTAATGTTATTCATTGTCCTTAAACTGAAGCAAGGAGGGTTATGGGTAAAGATCAGGTGGTGTCCACAATACAGGTAAGAGGGCGGGAGCTGCAGTCATTCTCCCCCCTCCTTCCTCTACAGGAAGCATGGAACAGCTGGGGACCCTGTGGCATCACACAGTAGTGTAAGGGGTTAATTTTAGGAGGGGCTTACTTCTACCTTATCCTTGGAAGTAGGGGAAGCCAATTAGCATCAATTGTTCTCCTTAGGACTAGTCCAGACATTCTGTCTGCCTACCAGCAGGGGGCTTCTGTGAAAGGACAGCTCATCTTCACTGCCCTGTCCAAACCCCCTAGTCCTGCCCTGACCAATGGTTAAGAAGAATAGACCCAGGGGTTTGCCCAGGGAGGGGAAAGACTGTGGAAATTAGAGCTGAGATATAAGGAACGACTCCAGGGGGGAAGGGTGTTCATTCTGGGATTTCATTCATGAAGGTGCAAGATCTAGCTTTTGAGTTGTCGTTTTCTAATTAGTCTATATATGGAGCTGAGAGAGATCCATGGGTCGTGAAGTCTGGACAGCCAGGTGACTATAATTTCTTAAACTAGTGGGGTAAGGGAGAGATGATGTGGTAAATCTGCCTGGCATTTATTTACTGTGTGTACATCATATTCTAGTGTTTGTATGACAATAAATATACTGTTGTATTTTTATAACTGTATTTTGCCTGAGTGACCATACGAATCCTAGAAGGTACTGGGTAGACTTCCCTGGCATAGGAAGGCACTCGTGGGTGGCCAGCCAGCGTGAAGTGGGTAGCATTGGGCCAGATAACCCCGGTATCTTCACATCTGTATTAACTTCATATTTTGGTTTTGGATCTTTTTTTGCTTTTTTTTTTTTTTTTTAAATGCTAAAATCATCTAATTTGGCTGTTTTTTTGTTCCTACATTATTAACCTCAATAATATTAATTTCCAGTCATTTCCAGTCAATTTTTGTGAAGTGACAAGAACACTGCTACCCCTCCTGTTTCTGTGTGAGCAATGGCGCTGGATCTCCTGGGGAGGAATGTACTTATGGAGTCCAAAACCCGTGAGATCCAATGACACAATGATGATGTTTTGCCTTGATTCAGATCCAAGGAAGCGGGAAAGTATCAGACTTGTGATGTTTAGGTAGGTTCCAATTTCCAAAAACCGAGTCTGAGCATCTCTACTCGGCTCTATAGCAAAAATATGAAGGGGTCACACCTCTTTGAGATATATCAGCACTGGTAAAATGTATCTCTTCTACCTTGAATCTGTCCCCTGCACAGTGCTGATGTCTCCCAGCTGATAGTAAGGAGCACTTGCTCCCATCTCTACACTTCACTTCACTTCATTTCAGGTCAGTTTTTGAGGGAAAAAGAGATGTTGTTTTTTGTTTGACACAGGGTAGAAGTCATCACTGGGCAGCCATTGCATTCCTACAAGTTGGTGTGGTGCAGCTGTGTGCAGACCTCCTAGCAGCCGCACTCAGGGCCGCAGAGAGAGGGGGGACAGGTACTAATTACTCGGGCCCATTGCTATAGGCAACATCTCCACTTCTTCAAACCCGCAGTTTTGTAAATATACCACTAGACTGGCTGCAGACAGAGGGCTGAAGGATTTATTGCTAGTCTCAGACAAGGAACCTATGTGTGGAGACACTGCAGGGGGAGCATCAAGACTACTGAGAGGGTCCAACAATATTAAGGAATACAGATAAGCTGATTCTTTATATTATTTGGTACACACAATCACAGTTGGTGTGTGTTGTGGTATTTTGGGAATCACCTTACTTTTAAGGTACTACACTATTGCTGGTTTCTGTGTTCTTTATTGTGAGCTGGCAAGGAAGGGCTGAAGATATCCAATTGTGTCAGTAGACCTATTGTTTGGTGCGCTTTATTCGTCGCCATTTATTTGGTACGTATTTATATTACCACCATTTTTGAGAGGTAAACTATCTATAAAATTCTGCACTATTAGGTGTCCCGCTTCCACCCTTCTCTCATGTCCTGATATATGTTTACTTTTTGTATCTGTTTGTAATTATATAACATAGCAGCACAATATGTCCAAATGCACTTTATTGAACACACACAGTAAATAAAAATAAAATAGGAAATTAGGTGCTAAAACCGGGATCTGCACATAAGGACTCCCAATCTAATTTTGAGAATTGTTAATTGAGTGAAGAATTTTAAAACACAATATTTTCCAACCTGCTAGAAATCACTAGTGCTCTTCAGTCAGAAACTATGGAACCTGCATTCCTGCCGAAATCCCTGATTAGAAAATTGGGTTAAATAAGACCACGCCAATTTTCTCAGTTGACTAAAACCCTTATGGACCAATAATCCCCACAGTCTAATAATTGGGACCATTGGAATGTCCTTGTGCTGGAGATCTGGCAGATCTCTCAGAGAAGAAGGGTTTCTCATTTGACATTGGAATTGGTAGGGCATAAAATGGGGCAGATCACAAAAAGAACTCTAGGCCAACTCTGCTGTCACCACTCAAACATTAACAAGAATTTACATGGCCTCAACCTCCACCACGTCCCATTAATGTAACATTTTGAAACATATTCTATCAACTGAAGCACACATACATATACAATACAGAAGTAAAAAAACGAAAGTGAATTACAGACCAACCGCTACTTAGGAAAACATAAAAAAGTGGTAAGATGGTAATATGGCCCCATATCTCTGCATTTCAGTCACTTCGGCCGAGGCACTAGTGTCTTTTCCCAAATCCAAGGATGGTGATCAGTTGGAACAGAGTGTACAGTGTATGGAGTGCCCTCCCTCTGTCACATTAAGTTGCTAACTGGAAGCTTGTAGTTCCTTTGTCCTGTGAGTCTCGAAATGTGTTGAGCTAAGGGAACATACTATACATCTTAGTTGTATTATAGATTACAGTTTTATATGGATTTTAAAATTGCTATTTTACTTGTTTTAAATGTGAGCCAACAGACATTGGAACAAGCAGAAGATATCCACTGTAGCTGTGCATGGACAAACTAATACCAACAAATCTTGATGTATGTGTCAGCATCATTTTTAGGCAATAAATGTATCTTTTGATTTTAACACCATGCCATTTCGCTTTATGAGCCTGTCGGAGTGGACAACTCTGTAATACTCAGGAGGACACACAGCAATCCTATTATCAACCAGAGCGCTGGAGACTCGCAGGATGAAGGAACTACAAGCTTCCAGTTGTAAACTTAAGTGTTTTTAAGAGATTGTCAAAACTCAACCAACAGCAGCCCTCAGGATCACGAATAGTACCATCAGGATTGTTGCGCTGACAAAATTTTTTGTCTTATTTACATATTTCGCTTTACTGCATTCAACTAATGAAAAAAAGGCAACGGTTCTGAAAATTAATAAAAAATGAATAACTAAAATAACAGAGTTGGAAAAGTGATCAGTCCCTTCATTTAATAATCTGTAGAGCCACCTTTTGCTTGATATAATTACAGCCATCAGTCTGTTTGGATATGTATCCAGCTTTGTGCACCTAGATTGGGAAGTATTAACTTCCTTGCAGAATTGTTCAAGTTAAGTCAAGTTTCGTGGTGAGCGGCAATGACTGCTCTCTTCAAATCCATGCACAGATTTTCTACTGGATTTAGGTCAGGGCTCTGACTTGGCCATTCAAGGACATTCACCTTCCTATCCTTAAGCTACTGCATTGTTTTGTTGGCTGTAAGTTTAAGGTCATTGTCGTGTTGGAAGGTGAACAACCTGTCCATCTTAAGCTGTCAGACAGAGGGCCGCACAATTTTCCTCAAGAATTTGGGTTTACTTGGCAGCATCCATCTTCCCTTCCAACTTGAACAATCGCCTGTTCCCTGCTGAAGAGAAACACTCCCACAACATAATGTTGCTACCACCATACTTCATAGTAGCTATGGTTTTGGGTGTAGTGCTATGTTTGGTTTGCGCCAAACATAGCGCTTGGAATTCAGTCCAAAAAATTCTATCTTGGTCTCATCTGACCATACAACCTTTTGCCATATGGCATCAGAATCTTCCAAGTGTTATTTTGCAAAGTGCAAATGAGACTGAGTAAGGCACTTTTTCAGAAGAGGCTTTTTACTTGCCACCCTGCCATACAGGGCAGCTTTGTGTAAAGCTTGTGGGATAGTTGTCACATACACAACCCAACCAATCTCAGCCATAAAGACTTGCAATTCCTTCAAAGTTTCCATTGACCTCTTGGCAGCATCCCTGATCAATATCCTCCTGACTCTGTCATACAGTTTAGAGGGATGACCCGATCTAGGCAAGGTGTTGGTGGTGCCATATTCTTTCCACTTCTTAATAATGATTTGAGTGTGTAACGATTGTCAGAAAGCCATGGGGTAATGGATACCTGTGTTAGCCTGGTTTAGCACTGGAGTCTAATGAGTCCCTCGGGCTTTACCAAGAACGCCACAAAGCAGGATGGACTTTTGCGGATGGGAAAAGGCAGGTCGCGGCCCTCTGATCAACGACTAGGCGTAACACAGCATAGAGAATGGAAATCTGAAAGCAGGTCAGCTAGCTGAGGACTGGTATACTGGCAATAGCGAGTTACAAAATCAGTATGCAGAAAGGAAGTCCAATAACAGGCCCGGATCTGGTACACAGGTAATAGTGCAGTACAAAATCAGAATCCAAGAGAGAGTGGTCAAAACAAGCAAGGACTGTACACGAGGGGTTAACAGACAGAAGCAATATCCAAGAAGGAATCACAAGAGAAGCCAAGGTCAGCAGCAATACAGCATAACAGGGAGTCAGTCTGGGTATGAATACCTGTTGCTCTGACACAGCTGCAATGTCAGAGTGAGCTTTATATACTCTGCAGGTTTGAATATGCCGCCTCCCAGCCACGATCATGTGACCGCCCGAACCAGGAAGTGCTGACCTCTACACAGAGGCAGAGGAATCAGCAGCACAGGAGTGTGGAGCAGGTAAGTTTTATGACAAAGTGGTATTTAGAGGGAGAGTAAAGGCCTTTGAAATCTTTTTGTATCCTTTTCACAACTTTATCCCGTAGCCCTTTTGAAAGCACTTTTCTAATCACGGTGAATTATTTGCTTACCATGCACTATTAGTAGTGGAATCCTCAAGGAACAGCCAGTTTTATTCTGAAAAAAATCAAAACCACTACACTGTCAGGTGGTTGCCAATTACCCTGTTGTGTGATCTGGAAGGTCATTGGTTGTACCTTGGCAAGTTTATAATGGTTACTCTAAGGGTATGATCACTTATCCAAACTAGGTATTTTAGTGTCTAAATTAGATTATATTAATTGTTAAAAAAAATTGTAAATGTTATTTTCACTTTGGTTTTGAGAATAATAATGTGTAAATACAGCTGTAAAAAGGTAATTATTTTGACAGGGTATAAAGATTTTCTATAGGCATTGTTGATCTAAGAAGTGCATTCTGAAAGTCTGGCTCTCCGAGCTGTTCCAGATTCAAAGGTGAACTTTTCATACCTGCCAACAGTCCAAAGCTTCTAGGGAGAGTCCCGGGACTCCTATCTCTGTCCCAGGGACCTCTACATCCCAGTCAATATCCCAGGATTGTGCAAAAGATATTATATTTCTATGATATATTTTGTCCCCCCCCCCGTCCGTCCTCTCTCTCGCTACTACAAAGTGCAAGAATGATTTTTGGAATTGAAGAGCAGAGGGAGCAAAATGAAAAAATGCCCAGTGGCAGCCTTTAGCTTCCAATTGGCTACCAGCAATGACCAATTAGAAGCCAGTGATGTGCACACTTCATGTCAGATCATGTGTGACCATTGTGCTGCCAAGTTTGTTCTAAGATCGGAACACAAGAGTATAAAGCCTATGATCATTATGTACATTTTTGTAGGGCATGATTACTTCTAATCAGCATCTTACTTTACAATACTAATTCTGAGGACATCTTACTGTGCATCTTATTGGGAAGTAATTCTAGTATACATATTACTGGGCATTAACTGCTTCTAAGGGCATCCTACTGGGTATTACTGATACCAATAAGTGTCTTAATGGACATTACTAATAAGTTACATCTTATTGGGCAATATAATTAGCGTTGGTGTCTATAACTCGTTGGCAGGTAAGCGTATGATGGACAATACTAGTGGCATATACCTTGTTGATGAATAACAATGGTATATTAGATCTTGCTGATTGGGTATTAAGACATATTAGATCATAACATGCATTACTAGATCTTGCTTGACATTATCACTGACTTATTAGAGATTGCTGGATATTATCAGTAACAATTCATATTTGTTGAGCATTATCACTGTTATGTTAGATAAGATGATGAGAGGCGTTTTTGTATGTTTAAGTATAAATATTTTGACCTGATTCATTAACAAAGTAAAGCAAAAAAAAATTAGTAACTTTTCACCTTGGCAAAACCATGTTGCATTGGAGGGCGAGGTAAATATAAAATGTGATGGCAGATTTATAGTTGTGGCAGGACATGTCCTAGATCAACTTTAAATTTCAGTTTACAAATAAGCTATTAAATATTTGTGTGCTAAATGAAAAATCAGACAGTATTTATCTTATGTGCAAAACAATAAACTAATTTGCACCCCTTGCATTGTAACGTGGTTTTGTCCAAAAGAAAATGTACTCATTTGTTTGCCTTACTTTCCTTAATGAATCAGGCCCATTATGTTTAAGAGTAGATATTGTATGTTTAATTACACAACACTGTTGCTACCCCTGCGTGGGTTTAGCTTTAGTTTATTGTTGTTAAGGTTTTTTAATAATATAAAAAAATTAAATAAAAATAATTTTAATACCAGATGATGAGAGGCATTGCCATTGACCTATTACATCTTGCTGGACATTATTATAGGTATATTAAGTCCTGCTAGACATTACCATTAGCCTATGATCTTGCTGGGAACTATCAATGGCATATTAAAAATTACAAAACATTACTGCTAGCTAATAGTAATTACTGTGCATTATGACTAGCAAATTAGATTAGATCATGGTGGACATTATCACTGGCATATTAAATCTTGTGGAACATTGTCATTGGCATATTTGAAATTGCTGGGTGGGTATTCCCACTGGCATAATCAATCCTGACAGGCATTATAACTGGCATGTGAGATTTAGATGAACATTGTCATTGACATTACATTTATCGTTGGTCTAATAGTTGTGTTTATTTTATTTTATTTTTATTGTTCTTAACCACATCATGTCATTGATAAGCTCTCTTGGGTACTGACACCAGGCCAGCAAAGAATGTACCCTGTGGTTTGTCAAAAGATGCACATTTATGTCTTATCTGCGCACATCAGCCTGATATATCAAAGGATTCAGATTTTTTTCTTTTGTTTTATATCTGTTCTTCTAAAGAATAATCAAACAATACATTATATTTTCACTTTGTGTTCAAACTTGAGAGTTTCCTTTGCAAAGTGTCACGGGTATATTTAAAAGAAGGGTACTGTTACAGGATGGACCGCCTATGCTACCCTGTCTGTTGTTGTTGGGAACAGGCTGGGCTTACTTTCTTTATCCCAATTGCGCCCCTGCCGCAGTAGTAGGGGCTTACAATGCTGCCACCACTGGACTCCTTAACGGCATCCAGAACCATGTTTCTTCTGGATAACAGTCGCTGCTAGTGTACCCCCCTGCTGATACACCAGGGCTGGTATACATGACCTCTTGCCTTCAAATCAGGGTTGCTATGGATGGCTTCCCCCTGGCCTATCACACTGGTCAGAGCTGCAGGTAGCTGCAAACATTGTTACTAGAATGCTGGGTACCAACCTCAGAACAATCAGAGAACGGATTAGATTTGGGTCTAATCTGTAGCTCACAGGAATTTACAGCAGGGTAAGTAGTTGTCAAAGCAGGTTCTTGAAGCAAAAGATGGTTTATTAAATTGCTCAAGTAATCCTAACAAGGACAATTCACACTTGTTTAGGGTACCAGTGATTAGAAAGGTCAGAAGGAACAATAATGATACATTTCAGTACAAAACCAGTGCTGTTTCATACAGTTTTGGACACAGCCTAGCAGGGGGTAAGCCAGTCCCCTGAACTCTTTCATGGCCCCAAGAAGTCTGAGTTATTTTTAGTATCAGGATGCAATATGGTTCCCCAAAACATGGATTTAAATGCATTGCAAAGTTAACAAAATTTACACTAATTTGCTATATCCCAAAACCTTCTGTGTGCATTATTCGGACAGGATCTGAGATGCAGGATACAAGCACACAGATAGAGAGGCAGCGCCCCCCCCCCCCCACCCTTCTGTGTATACAGGCTGAATAAATGTGTTGGCCACTGAGATGAAGAGGTCTAATTAACATGAGGGAAATTCTTTAGAAAAGTTATACAAATCCATTCATGACATCCTCTCTCAAAAGTTACAAATCAATACCTCAGAAATTAATGCAATTCCTATAATACAATATAATAAAATAAGTATAATTTCTAAAACACAGTATCAAGAATCAGTACATTTGCAATGATATAAATTGGCACACTGTGCAGATAATTTAAATATATTATTGCAATAAGATATTTTTAAGTGATACATCCACAGGTACCATATTTGTTTTCCTCACTTTCTTCTATAATGGGCTACACAATTTATAAATATACCACTGGATGAAGGTATGGTTTGTTTTGGGAGGAGTGGATGGATTTGCTGGGTTCTGTTACATCCAGAGCACTATAGACCTAATATAGAGGTAAAAGAAAATCCAGCTATAGAGAGCAAATTTGTACCATGACAAAGCTACTCCTACCTTCTAGTTGTATTGTCTCTTATCTCTAAATGAGGCTCTATAAAGTGATAATAGGAAGTGAACGTATATGCAGAATGGAATGACCAGGCCTGGAAGACCACACTAGCCTGTCTGGCAGTATATGTATGTCTTAATTGTATGAAATAAATGTGTGTAAATAGTTATGTACTTATACTAAATGTGTGTAAGTACCATAAATACACACATACTGTATATTAGCTTTGGCTTAGGCAACCATCAAACACTCACAGACTTGAAGCCACACCCACTGATTTGTACAACCACAACATTTTCCAAATTTGCACTCATAGTGAACCGCTTACAACTAGACCATCCCGTCAGACCAAAACGATGCCGTGCTAATGTTTTTCCAATGCTGGGAACTATTCCTTTTCAGGGTGAAGAAGTATATATGTTCATATTAAGTGACCAAGTGTGAGATTTGAGAAACAGAGACATTGGTGGTAATATAGAGTCAGAGCAAATTGGTCATTGCACTTGGATCTACAGCCGTTACGCCTCTTGGCGTGTCTTGGTACTCAGATCTGCTGAGTTCGCGGGGGGGGGGGGCTTGGTTTTTCGGAAAAACGAGCCCAAGCATCTCTAATAATAAGTAGCTTTGAGTTTACGTTGTAAGAGGGTTCTTAGGTAAATACAACATTAAATACAACATTCTATATGTGTACTGTAATACCAAATCCTTAAATAATGTAAATAATGTGGTATTTACCTAAGAACTCTTAAAAAATAAACTCAAAGATAATTATTATAAAATAAATTCAAAGCAACGCAATTCAACTCTGCCAAACTATTCATTTATTTTTTTAAATGAATAATAATGTACAGTCATGGCCAAAAGTTTTGAGAATGACACAAATATTGGCTTTCACAAAGTCTGCTGCTACCGTTTTTTTAGACCTTTATGTCAGATGTTGCTATGGTATACTGAAGTAAAATTACAAATATTTCATAAGTGTCAAAGACTTTTATTGACAATTACATTATGTTTATGTAAAGAGTCAATATTTGCAGTGTTGACCCTTCTTTTCGAAGACCTCTGCAATTCGCCCTGGCATGCTGTCAATCAACTTCTGGGTCACATACTGACTGACTGGCTGCCCATTCTTGCCTAATCAATGCTTGGAGTTTGTCAGAATTTGTGGACTTATTTTTGTCCCCGCGCCTCTTGAGGATTGACCACAAGTTTTCAATGGTATTAAGGTCTGGGGAGTTTCCTGGCCATGGACCCAAAATTTAGATGTTTTGATCCCCGAGCCACTTAGTTATCACTTTTGCCTTATGGCAAGGTGCTCCATCATGCTGGAAAAGGCATTGTACATCACCAAACCGCTCAAAATCATCAGATACGTACGATTAATCAGACCCAATATGTATTCATAGTTGGGTTTGTGCAGTCACTGTACTTTGTGGTGTGTGACTTCTCCTTGTGATAATGTCCAGTCAGAGCACTGCCAGCTTCCACATTGTAAAATCCTACAATGCTAAATTGACCTTTCCACAATTTTACAATTCCACCCTTCTTCAAAGTCTTAAATAACTCATTATAGTAAGAAGGTACTGGGACTGTCTTTATTTCAAATGTTCTAATTGTGTAGCTTTTAACATATGCATTAATAAATCATCGCCATTCTGTGGAATGGGCACATATTGTGCATTTAAATTGCACAAAGGGAACTCCATTGAAAGCAGCACATGATACAATTTCTGACGTTAGGTGAATACAGCAGACAGAGGCAGCTGCCTGTCTTAGTGGCAATTCACACAGCCAATTTGAAATACCAAATATCAAGGGGTGGCATGGCAGTGGGGAGGTAGCACTGGAAGGTTGGCCTTCTTCATTGTTGTCTATGACAATGAGCAAGAAACTACATTTACAATTTTTCTCTGACAAAAGAGGCCCTATTAGCCAAACACACTTAAACGCAATATGTTTGTCTGTGTTACAATGCACTTACCTATTAGCGGTTTAAGTGTTGTTAAGCCATCCGGCAAGAGCCAAAAGGATCCTTGAGGAGATCCCGGGAATTTTTCTGTACCAACTGCCTCTTGTGGTTGCCCTGCCTCTTTTACTACACAAAGTCTGTCCCGCCTGCCCTTTGCAATGTTAAAAACAAGGCAAAGTTGGCAGGAAAGCATTGCGGTTAGCGGCTAATACAAGGCACTTTCGCTGATTGGCCGCAGAGTACTTCCTACTTCGCTTTACTTAGTGGCTCTTGGTCCAGTTGAGGACTCCCTGAACTGTTTAGTATGGACACGTCATTGTGAGTCCAGAGGGGGCATTTTTTTCCTCCGATACCAGACTAAGCGCTGGCCATTCAATAAAAGATGATATCTTGGATTCCGGGCCAGTTAGCCATCCACTCGTTTGGTTTCATATTGGTTTGTTTTGCTGAACTTGCATTTTGCATTCCGACCACAATTTAATTCTAATTAAAACTGTGACCTTATTTGTCAAATTTATATCTGTGTTCGTGAAGTTATTTCATTTTAGAGTAATAAGTTTAACGGGTAAATAGGTTTATTGTGCAGTGGTAGGAAACATCAACATTATGCAGTTTAATCCTTTCCTTAGTACTTACCTAACCACAGACCATGGTGCTTAACATTCACAAACTGTGCTGACTGTGATAAGCCTGAGTTAAGTTCTAGAGAACAACTGAGGAAAACTGAGAAATGATAAGAATTTGTTTGCCACTAGTTGGTGCCCTGTCATTTGCACGATCCAAACAGCTTTAAAAACAACCCCTGTGCAAAGTCCATTAAAATAAAAAAATATACAAAAATCTGGAAGCCAAAATGCATTATTTAGTGTAACTCTTAAAATATTTTTTTTCCTGTTGAGCAATAAGGATATACAACTTCTGGATATTGTTAACTAGCAGCTGTAGACTGATGTAACATAATAATTCAATACTTACCACGATTGCTGGGTGAGGTCACTGGGCCACTCCAGACGACACATGTGCCCGACTGTATTTTCAAACTTTGGAAACGGCACCAATGTGCTATAAATTGGGTACGGTGACATAATGGTAAATGACAGAAACCAGGTAACTCCGATCACCTTCAAGGCATGTGACTTTGTCTGCCATACTCTCGACTGTAGGGGCTTACAAATTGCACTGTATCGCTCCAGAGATATGGCAACCAGATTGAATGTTGACACGCTTACAGAGATGCCTATCCAAGGAAACAAGAAGACATTGTTAGCTCCGGTGTCAAATGAATGGACACAAATTAGAAGGCTGCAGAGCATCGCAATTCATTGACACCCCATGACCCTATTAGTGCTGCAAGCTGATATTTTGAGAGGTCGTTCGTGCACACAGACTAATAAGACTCATTCTCTCCACATAAAACTGATACAGCAGTTATTTATTGCGCTTCCAAACATCTTGGATATGGACATGAGATATCAAACTAGTTTTCCCACTTTCATGGAGATTCCTTTGCAGTGACCCTATAGGGCACAGGCATTAATGATTCATGATAAGCAGCATTATAGACAGCTCTGCTACATTACTTATTTATTACAGAAAACAACTTTATGCATGTCATAAATTCATATAGTCCTTATAATTGTCAGCCTTGTTATTTTAGACACATATGAAATATACACATGCTTCATGGCTATACCCCAATTAGCAAGGGCTGGTTGGTGAATTTTAGTCCAGAGGGTGAAACTCGGCTCAGCAGCCTATTATAAGCATTTTAAAGAAATAAATGCAGGTCGTTCAGTGATCCAGCCCAAGGTAGTCCACTTTGCCACCCAGCCCATGATAATTAGTTCACATGTATGCTGTATGCATGTATAATTATTTTTTTTTACCATCATGCATGTGGGCAACACAGCATGTGTAATTCATATGTCGTGGGCAGCACAGTGGTTTAGTGGTTAGGCCTTCTGCCTCACAGCACTGGGGTCATGAGTTTGATTCCCGACCATGGCCTTATCTGTGTGGAGTTTGTATGTTCTCCCCGTGTTTGCGTGGGTTTCCTCTGGATGCTCCGGTTTTCTCCCACACTCCAAAAACATACTGGTATGTTTATTGGCTGCTATTAAATTGACCTTACTCTGTCTGTGTGTGTGTGTGTTAGGGGATTTAGACTGCAAGCTCCAATGGGGCAGGGACTGATGTGAGTGAGTTCTCTGTACAGCGCTGCGGAATTAGTGGCGCTATATAAATAAAAGATGATGATGATGATAGATTTGGAGACCCTATGTAGTCTCATCTTTGCACACAGAGGGCATCATTTAGAGTTTGATGCAATTTGGGCTACAAACATACGTGTAAACTTTCTGTCGCATGAAAAGTGTACTTACTTGTGTATGTCAAATTATTAATGTCATCACTTTGGATATCTGTATGTGTCCCCAGCTGAAACAGCCACAAACAAGAAGCTGAATAATGCTGTAATAGCTTGGGGGCAAGGAAGGATTTGGCATGAGTATCCCTTGTAGAGTCATTAACTGTGGGTTATTGGCAGTTCACCCATATTTCCCAATCAGAGCTATGTCTTGCAGCACAAATTACTGTTTTTTTACTTTCTGGTATGTAACTTAAGAAACTGTTGTAATTAGTAAATCAATTTACATGTAAATACAGAATAAATCATATCTGCCTACAGCAAATCCAGCATATATAAGTCTCCTTCTCTCTATGGCTTACCAAGAGGACACATATTATGGATTTCCTCATAGGAGTACATGCTCTGCTGAGCCACTCTGTCAGTCTCTACATTGTCTGCCTGTATTTCAACGAATCCAATATAAAATTCTTCTACTAACATACAAGGCCATCAACAAAATTGCACCAACATACATCTCCTCACTTGTGTCGAAATATCTCTCTACTTGACACCTCCGTTCTGCACAAGATCTACGTCTCTCCTCCACTCTCATCACATCCTCCCATTCTCGGTTACAGGATTTTTTTCAGGGCTGCACCTACTTTGTGGAATTCCCTCCCACGCACAGTAAGACTTTCCTCTAGTCTTCAAACCTTCAAGCGTTCACTGAAAACCCACCTCTTCAGACAAGGTTATGATATTCCTCAACCATCATCTTAATTTCCCTAGATTACCCTATTGCCATCCTCTACACTGCTAACGCAAGACAACAACCTTCTGACCAAAATTGCAACACACACAGCCCACTCAGTACTTTTACCTTTGCAGCCTGGCTGGTCCATTGTGCATTATGATGTAGCACATGCTCTTGTGTTTCTAACTCCCATTGTCCTATAGATTGTAAGCTTTTGAGCAGGGTTCTCTTACCTCTCTGTCTGTATGTATTATCCAGTATTGTCTTATTAATGTCTATTCCCAATTGTAAAGTGCTACGGAATTTGCTGGCGCTATATAAATAAATGTTGATGATGATGATGATGACGATGATCACTAATTCAGATATTTTGATCCACCGTATACTAAAGACCAAGCTATTTGTGCTCAACACAACATTCTCTCAAACATGCCCAGCATGCGATCAATATGGTAATTCCTGAGGATGAGTTGTCAATACTAAATAAAATATAAACTGTAGATAATCTATGAATACAGAGATGATAAGATTTGCTGGTCCATCAGGGATGAATGTGGATCAGATCTATTCAATAGTGTGCTCTTCCAATCTGCATTCCACCATTATTCAGTAACGTCATCTGGAATCTAAGGATGAGCGGACTTGGATTCCTGGAATCCGAGCCCTCCGAACAGCGCGGATCCGAGTCAGATCCGAGCACTGTCCGGGTATTCCCGCCGATTCTGAAACTTAAAACGAGGCTCTGAGTCATAATCCCGCTGTCGGATCTCGCGATACTCGGATTCTTTAAATTCCCCACTTGCCGCGGCCATCTTCACTCGGGCATTGATCAGGGAAGAGGGAGGGTGTGTTAGGTGGTCCTCTGTCCTGCTATTTCTCGTGCTGTGCTGTGCTGTGCTCTGTCCTGCTGAGTCCAGTGGTGCTTTTGCCAGTGCTCTGTCCTGCTGAGTCCAGTGGTGCTTTTGCCAGTGCTCTGTCCTGCTGAGTCCAGTGGTGCATCAGTCCAGTGCTTTGTCCTTGCTGAGTCCAGTGGTGCATCAGTCCAGTGCTCTGTCCTTGCTGAGTCCAGTGGTGCATCAGTCCAGTGCTCTGTCCTTGCTGAGTCCAGCGGTGCGTTTTGTCCTGTGCTTTGTTCTGCTAAGTGCATATTTATTTCAAAAGTATTAAAAATTCTTCCATAAAAAGAAAAAAAAAAGAAAAATTCTACAAACATCCTTTTAAAATAATATAAAAAAAAAAATATTCAAAAAAGTCCTTGCTGAGTCCAGTGGTGCATCAGTCCAGTGCTCTGTCCTTGCTGAGTCCAGTGGTGCATCAGTCCAGTGCTCTGTCCTTGCTGAGTCCAGTGGTGCATCAGTCCAGTGCTCTGTCCTTGCTGAGTCCAGTGGTGCATCAGTCCAGTGCTCTGTCCTTGCTGAGTTCAGTGGTGCATCAGTCCAGTGCTCTGTCCTTGCTGAGTCCAGTGGTGCATCAGTCCAGTGCTCTGTCCTTGCTGAGTCCAGTGGTGCATCAGTCCAGAAACTGAGGGAAATAATCTCTCAGTGGCTTAACCCACTTAGACTCTCCTGGGGATTTGTGGTGTCAGACAACGCCAGTAACATTGTGCGGGCATTACATATGTGCAATTTCCTTTGTGGCTCCATTATCCCAATAAAAAGGATCTTTACCTGTTGGTATAATGATGTTATAAACACTACACTTGAAAGCTTGAGCCTTTAAATGAAAAAGTCACTCTTCATTGCACAAAGATTTGCAACAGGGACAGTTTTTTTGTTCACAAAGCCAACAAGTAACACTTCGACGCTGTCTGTCTTTGACATACTTGATGGGATCTCAATGATGAATGCTCTGTACCATGGTCGTCAAAAACAAGACGTGCTCGAACTACACCCCCTATATGCTGCAGAGGATGTAGGAGCAGCCATATGTGCAGTGGAATTCAGACCAGTTGAGGGTGATATATTGTGGGCCCGGTACCAAATTGGGTACCGGGGCCACTCCACTACGCAGTCCAGATAGCTGTGCAGTGGAATTCAGACCAGTTGAGGGTTTTATATTGTGGCCCCGGTACCAAATTGGGTACCGGGGCCACTCCACTACGCAGTCCACATAGATGCGTATCAGATATTAAACTACATTCACTGTTGCTGCTGTACCCAAAAATAGGTACTGCAATTCCAAACTACGTTCACTGTTGCTGCTGTACCAAAAAATAGGTACTGCAATTCCAAACTACGTTCACTGTTGCTGCTGTACCAAAAAATAGGTACTGCTATTTCAAAATACGTTCACTGTTGCTGCTGTACCAAAAAAATCAAATATTGAACCTAAAATCAATATTGTGAGGTGTGAGGTGTTCCGAATAGACTGGAAATTAGTGGAAATGATTGTTATTGAATGTTATTGAGGTTAATAATAGCATAGGAGTGAAAAATAAACAAAAAACTTGATTTTAACCCTTTTTATGCTTTTTTAAAAATAAATCAGAACCCAAAACCCTAAATCAGAACCAAAACCTTTTGTCAGGTGTTTTGGCAAAACAAATCAGAACCCAAAACCTCAAGCTAATCAGAACCCAAAACCCAAAACACTAAAAGTGGCCAGTGCACACCCTTAGTCGAATAGCATGTATAATAAAGATGTGTACAACTCCAAACCAGCAGTAATTCTGCATAAAGTGTACGTCAGGAGTACAAATGCGTATACTTGTGCCGACAGTGTTGGCAATAAATATGAAAGTTGAAAGTTGCATTGCCCCACTCGTACACATTATAATATAATGAAATGTCACTTATAGTACACAAGAGAGAAAACGTTTTAACAGTGTTAGTAATGAATGCGAGTCGCATTTTCCATATAAACTGTAAATAAATAAATACAAACAAACCCACATTGTTTAATCCTTTAAAAATCTTCAATCGTGCAGTATTGCAAATGGAAAAGAAAAATAATCAATCTGAATAGTGTAACTTGTCCAAATCTCCAGGAGGAGCCAATAGTGCCCTCTTCCTTCTGCTTTTACCAGGCTTGTTAGATTAATTTAAGTACAGTAGGACACACAGAAGCATAAAATACAATCTGCATACTAGTGTATGCGATTACACCATGTGTGGAGTCCTTGTGAGATAGTCACAGTCTGACATCTATCTTTGCCTTGGGTACATACGCCTTTGAACACACGCATGCACATTTAAGAACCATTAATAGTAATTAGTTTAACAATGTAAATGCTTCTGTAAACATCTATTCACAGCCAGGTGTGCTCAGTTTGAATGTTAATGTATGTAGCCATTCGTGAATAAATCTTTTTGTTATGACACTGGTACACGTTACAGTACAGTCCATGCTTGCAGTATAGTTTTGCTATTTTGCTTGTACAACAAGTAAAGAACATCTCCAGAGGCAGCATTGTGCATTTTCAGTGGAAAATGAAAAATAGTTAATAATTTGTAAAATGTTACTTTGATGTGAATGTACGGGTTAGAAGGAAACGGATTCTTCCTGTCTTCAGGCGGTAGAGTAGATGTGCAGGACTTTCCATTAATGTGCTCACACCATCACTCAGAACAAATACAATTTCCCACACAAATAAAACCATATGCCTACTTATCATACACAAATAAATCAGTGTGACGTGCAGTCTCTCGGCTCATCTACCACAAACTGTAGGTTTATTTTGGTGACTTTCTCATGTAAATATGTCAGACTCCATTGCGTTTCTTAAAAAAGGCTTATGTCTATTATCTTAACCTCTTTTACCTTCTTCGTTTTATTCAACTATCACCTTAAAGTAACGACACGAGACTTGAGTGTGGCAAAATTAAATGAATTTATTAACTATGGTGGAGGAGAATAAAGCAGTCAATCCGACGCTGCCAGGCAAAACCCAACTGTCCTAGCATCCCCTTAGGACTCATCCGGGGCAACCAAAACCCCTGGGTTCAAGTGGGGGACAACTAATCACACCCCGAGCGCACATATCTACCTGGACGGGGCACTGGACTGGGCACTACGTCCGGATTCTACCGAATCCGCCCATCCTCTGGGCTATACGGAAAGCAGCCACAGGGCAACCCACAGGGGTGGTACCTGAACCGAGACTAATAGCCGATTCACTCGAAGAGAGGCGGGTTCAACGTGCCCTAATACCGTAATGTGCGCCCAACCAACCACTGGCCGTCGACTGAACTGCGTTTTCTGGCAAATACCCCATCCATCTTCGCGACTATAACCGCCAACAGCCACTGGTACCTCTCCTGAGAGTAACCTTCCGATTCTCCATGTTCTTATGAACCCCACGAAACATGGAGGGTGGGTGGGCAAGTCCAGATCTGCAAAGCTGACTAAAACTCCGCCCATCCAACTTATAGCCTCTGAACCCCTCCCCTATGACACCGGATGGGCGTACCAAAATAGTTAACCATTACCACTCCAGAGAATAGCTCAGTTAAAGATACAGCAAAGCTTTTATTATCCTTCGTTCCTATGCAGATCTCAGTTCTTATTCTGACTTTTTATATGAATATTACAATATTTGGAACATTTCATCATACAATTACTAATATTAGTTTCCACTGAATGAGAATTGTGCTGAACTGACTGCAGAGCAGTTCAAATAATCATTATCAAAATGTACCATAGTAAACATTCCCAAATTATAACTACCTATATTTCATACCTGCTTTCCAGGAGATGCGGATGACAGGTATGAAAAGAAGGCGTACAGGACTTGGTGACGCTTTTATGTCATTAAGTTGGCGGGGCAATGCGCTAATTGCTACATCGTGCTCCTGCCCACTCAGTTTTCCCTGAGTTGGGTGTGGCTTAATAACAAGATTTGAATAATCATGACATGTCTCCACCTACATTTACAGAAAATAACTCTTGCAGGAGAATTCCCTGCTCACTTCACGAGTTTCCCTGATGTTCTGTAAGAGTAGGTAACTATGTCCAAAATTCCTTTATAATAACACAGTGACAAAACTGGAGATGGCCCTCAGTGTATGACCACAGCCTAATTTGTTATTACTTTTTTTTGCTTTTGCCCTTCTCACTGTCACCTGTATACAGGGGTGGCAGCCATTTTGTGACATTATATTGATAAGAAAGATGCCTATCAATTCACTAGGAACCAGTGGCTTCACTGAAGCATAAAATTCACTGGTATCTACAGAAATGACCATCAGCCTTCTCATGTTTTCCGTGCTGATCTACTTAATGTGATTAGGGTTACTGCCCCGCAATAAGCTATTATTATTATTGTGGGAGAATGGAAGATAATATAATAAATATAAATCATATAATTAATGTTCTTAAGTATATATTAATTATGCATAGAATATAATATCTGCCCCTATGTTTTCATGTGTAAAATTATATTCTTTTTCTCTTTCTAAAGGCTTGTATTTTTTGTTAATGCAATAGAACTGAAAGCTTCTCATTCTCACTCACACATGTTCATGTAACCTCTCTGGAGCAGAATGAATAAGGCAGATGAGTATCTCTGAGCCGACCCAGAACCTCAACTGTTACCAGAAGACAGCCTGGTCTGGATCCTACTATAAAAGGTCCATCCTCTTATAGTGGAAACCAACTTAAGGCTGGTCTTCCCATTTTCCCTGAGCTGTGGAGACCAATGAGATTAGGTCCTCACGTTTAATAGAGATTATTATTGCAAATTAATATTTTACTGATTTGTTTTTTGTATTATTTATGTTTTTATAGTATGTACCATATATTTATGTACTTCAAAGGAAATCCCACCTTCTCTCCGCCCTCCTGAATTTTTTGCAGATCCCCTCTCCCCTTCTTTCCAGAACCCCTCCTCTCCAGCCGTCTCAGCTCTTCTCACCAGTCCCCCCCTTCTCACCAGTCCTCTTATCTCTCCAGCTCTCCCTTCTCTCCAGGCCTCCACGTCTCTCCTGCCCCCTCTTCTCACCAAACCCCCCTTCTCTCCTGCCCACTCTTCTCACCAACCCCCCTTCTCTCCAGCCCTTCATCTCACAGCCCCCTTTTGTCTCCAGACCCTCATCTCACCAGCTCCCTTTTCTCTCCATCCCCTCTTCTCACCAGCCTCCCTCTTCTCACCAGTCCCCTCTTCTCACCAGTCCCCCCTTCTCTCCAGTCCCTCATCTCACCAGTCCCCCCTCCTCTCACCAGCCTTCCTTCTTCTCATCAGCACCTTTTTTTCTCCCGCCCCTCTTCTCACCAGCCCCCTTTTCTCTCAAAGCCCGTCTTTTCATCAGTCTTCCCTCTTCTCACCAGCCCCCTCTTCTCACCAGCTCCCTTTTCTCACCAGCCCCCCTTTTCTCAACAGCCTCCCCACTTCTTACTAGCCCCCTCTTCCCACCAGCCCCCTTTTCTCTCCATGCCCCTCTTCTCACCAGCCTCCCCTCTTCTCACCAGACCCCTTTTCTCTTCAAGCCCCTCTTCTCACCAGCTCACTTTTCTCACCAGCCCCTCTTTTCTCACCAGCCCCCCTTTCTCTCCAGCCCCCCTTTTCTCTCCAGCCCCCCCTTCTTACCAGCCTCCCATCTTCTTACCAGCCCGCTCTCCTCACCCCTTTTCTCCCCCGCCCCTCTTCTCACCGGACTCCTTTTCTCACCAGCCCCACTTCTCACCAGCCCTCTTGTCTCTCCAAGCCCCTTTTCTCACCATCCTCCCCTCCTCTCTCCAGCCCCCTTTTCTCACCAGCCCCCTTTTCTCATCAGCCCCCTTTTCTCACCAACCCCCTCTTCTCACCAGCTCCCTTTTCTCACAAGCCCCCTTTTCTCACCAGTCCCCACTCTTCTCACCAACCCCCCTCTTCTGTCCAACCCCTGCAGTAATTTAATTACCCGATCGCTCCTGGGCTTCTCTTTTTCTTCTTTCTGTAACTTCTTCTTGCATCTTCTTGATCCTCCTTCTTGCTGTTTGCGTGCCGGCTCCTCTTGTCTCCTGTATTTTGGCAGTGCCCTGAAGACATTTTTACACGTGAGGACGCTGCAGTGAGCAGGGAGCCGAGGAGCTGTCTCTCTGTCAATAGGAAATGTAGTCCTGGGGTAACAGGCGCGTGGGTGTTGTGCCCCCTGCTGATAAAGCAGCCCAAAATGTAATGCGCACAACTGGCCTAGCCTGCCCCAGCCTGGAGCGGCAGCTTTGCCACCTCTGTGATCACAGTATAATAGACCAGGTTAGTTAAATAAATAAAAAACTCAGACACATATTTTAAAATAAAGTTTAATTGAATAAACTTTCTTTTTTATATAATGAAATCTTCTTCCTTTGCTGAACTGTTATAATCCAATCGAAAAATATTCTGTTTTTGTAATCCCATTGGAATTCTTTTTATCTTTGTAATCCAAATGGAAATAAACACCATACAAGCCTATGCAACAGCTCCATACGAGCCACAGCTATTGAATGATTGGAACCTGAAGCCAAAAAATGCCCGGCTCTTGTAATGAAATCCTTTCAGGTGTGGTTTACCTAATGTGGGCATGGTTTTAACTATAGCTCATCTTTATCAAATAGCTATAATCAAATACAACACAGCCTCATTTGACTAGTATTCAGTGCAGACTATTCTAGTGACCTTCATACAATGCCTAGAGCAATCTAGTGACCAATACAGAGAGCATTCTAAGGACCGGTATATAAAGCAGAGAGCTTTCCACTGACTGATGTACAATGCAGAGAGCATCTAGGGACTGATATAAATGTGTAGCAAAAAATATTTTTTTATTATTATTGCAGTACCGTGTTAGCCAGAAAAATCTATGTAATGTTAAATACTTTCATATCAAAAAAGACAAAAGTATTCTAGGAGTGATACCTTCATTGGCTAACCCAAAAAAAATATTGTATTTGCTAGCTTTCAGAGCAGAGAGGCCCCTTCATCAGGTAAGTTTACAAATGAATGACTGAGAAAAGAGCACAACATTTAAGAGCTGTTACATCAAGAAATTTGACAGGGGAGGGATACATCATTAAGATTAGCTAAAGTAATAAAAAAGAGGTTTTCCTTAGGGATGGAAGAGCAAAAGTCCTACGAGTTCAGAGGTCTGCACTCTGCTGTGGGGTGTGAAGAGTGTCCATGTAGTGGGTCATAAATCCAGGTGTTCGTTTGAGTCCTTTAGTCAATGACTGGAATGTTCTTATCAGCTTGAATTCCCATATTTTTCTCTCCCTGGGACCAATATGCAAAGCAGAGAGCAGTCTACTGACATAAACAAAACAGAGAGCATTCTAGTAAATGATAAAAAATGCAGAAAGCATCCTAGTGACTGACATACAATATAGATAGTATCCTGATAACCAATACAGACAATACAGAGAGCATGTTAATAGACAATATATAATACAGAGAGCATTTGATTGACCTCTATACAATACAGTGTACATTCTAGTAACTGCTACACAAAACACAATGCTATTAAATACTAGTGACTGCTATTCAATACCAACCCTGTTCTAGAGACCACTATAATATACAGTCCCATAAATCTCTCTTTTTTACAATGCAGATCCCCCAAATTTCTGGTTGTTTTACAAAGCAAGTCTCCCATTTCTCTGTTTCTTTACAATGCAGGTCCCCTAAAATCTCAGGGCTACAGTTCATACCCCAAAACATTTATGGTGGCTTTAAAATGCAGATCATCGTAAATCTCTAGTGGCTTTATTATACAAACCCCAGACCTATGGTGACTTTACCATGTAGACCTTAAATCTCTGGTCACTTTACTATATGGACTCCAGACCTATGGTGGCTTTACTATACAGACCCTGAATCTGTGGCTTTATAGCGTAGATCACGCTCAATCTCTGTTGGAGACAAGACACAGCCCCAGATCTCTTATGGAGAATCAAGTAAATTATTTATCCATCCTGAAGTTCCACGCTGTCTCTTGGTATATTGCAGATGACGTTTGGCTGTCCCAGGATGCTGTCACACAGAGAGCACCCAGCACTCTGATTGGTGGATAGTTCCAACCATTCACCAATCAGTATGTGGTGACCTTCAGAATGGCTAGCATTACCCAGCATGCTTGGAGCCATATACTGGGTATGATGGCTGTCTTCAAACCCAGTGTCATGATACTTACCCTTCCACGTTCCCCCGCCGCTCCGTCGGACCCGGAAGCCGCACTTCCGGGTTTGGCGGTTACGTGACCGCTACCTAGGGCGGTCACATGATCGCTACCAGGGCGGGGAATTCGAATGGCACACTGCATAAATACATAGCTCTGACACTTGGAGAGTATCAGAGCAACTTACCAGTTCCTGGCTCCTGATTCCTGTGTGCTCCCTTGTTCCTGCTTCCTGTGTGTTGACTCCCAGTGTACCGACCCGGCTTGTTTACTCTCCTGGATTCCGTTGTCATCCGTGTACCGACCCGGCTTGTTGACCTTCCTTATTGCCTGTGCTCCTGACCCGGATTGCCTCACGCTCCTTCCTCAATTCGTTTATCTGCCTTCCTGTGTACCGACCCGGCTAGCTGACCACGCTTCTGTTCTGGTGACCCGTGTACCGACCCGGTTTGATTGACTCCGAGACCGCTTCCTGATTCTGTCTGCATTGCCTGCCTGTGTACCGACCCGGCCTGTCCGACTATTCTCATCTTGCTCCTACTCCGCTGTACTACATCTTGGAGCAAACCTGAGGACCGCGACCTGCGACTCCTGGCAGCAAAGCCCATCCCGCCTTGCGGCGGTTCTTGGTGAATACCGGGGAGATCGTTAGACTCCGCACCTCAGGTAAGCCAGCGTTAATCAAGATTAGTAGTGAATCCAGTAAATCCGTTACACCCAGTAAATATAAAGCTGTGCAGATTATGGCCACGGACGGGAAACAAGCAGAAGATGCTCCCTGATCATTCCAAAATGAATTAGAACATCCGAGGAGCATCTTCTGTCTGCCTCACTGGCGGGGTCATGAACTGCGTAACTACAGGTTAAGCAGACTAAGAGAGTTTGGGGAGCAGATACCAGTCTGCACCCATACCCAGCACACTACTGGAAGGCACACAAGTGCAGGGACAAAAAGACAGTTGTCAGTGCTTATCTTTTACACTGCATATCTGTGTGTATCTAGCAAAATGAAAACATGAGGTATTAGTTCATATTTTGATCAAAACATTTAAGCCTGTATCCCAGCTTCAAGAGCACCTCATTATATGCAGGTCCTACACTGACCTATATGCTTTATATGCCATTAAATTGCAATTAAAAACAGATGCACTCACCTCCCAGGTATAGAGGTTTACATCTAGCAAGGGCTGGCTTGTAAGCCACACCCCAATGTGACTTAAATAGGCTTGACACAGGTGCAGGGAGCAAGATGGCTATCTTTGAGGAGGAGAAGCAGTTTGCACAGACAGAGTGAAGGAGTTGGGTGAAGTGAAGGTGTACTTCTAGTTACTTACTGATGTGCCTCATTCTGTGTAGAAGCAAGACTACTGTAACAAGATAACAAGGCGAAGATAGCGCATTTTTAGAGGTGGTGTTTAGGGCTCATCCTATGTGTTTAATGTGTCATGTTTTGTGTCTCCCTGTTGCACTTTGGTGGAGATGCTCATTTCTAGGTGCAGTTCAAGCAATGAATATAAAACGTTTAATACATACACAATCACCACAGGTAATAAAGACAGTTCTGATGTCCTCTGACTCACATAATTAATATAAACCATACATAAGGCTAAACAGAACAGAATTTCAGGTGAAAAATAAAAACCTAGGTGCGCTTGCAGAGAATGGGCGAGCACCTTGAAGTGACCATCCAGGCACATCGGACCAATATTGGGGGTTATATTTACTAAAATGCAGGTTTGAAAAAGGGGAGATGTTGCCAATAGCAACCAATCAGATTCTAGCTATAATTTTGAAGAATGTACTAAATAAATGCTAACTAGAATCTGATTGGTTGTTATAGGCAACATCTCCACTTTTTCAAACCCGCCGTTTAGTAAATATACCCCCAAGGCTTTTTACGGTGCTCTTCTTAAATGATCTCCAAGTTCTCTCCCCCTCTATTAGTAAGATGTTGTTACTTATTCTTCTTACAAGTAATTGACATTGACTTTGAGCAGTATTAATATTAGTAACTGAATGTTATCAAATAAAATGCTGACACTTGATTTGGAAGCGGAATATGACATACCAACAGACACTTTATTGTGTATGTTGTATATGTCTTCTAGGATTACTATAAACTGTATTATTGCTATATAGATGTAACACAACATTATCTATTGCTGAAATAAGCATAATGCAATATGAACATAACTTAATTCAATATTAACATGCCCTTCACAGAAATGTCCTATGGACCTAATGGCTTCTGAAGCATGTAATTACATTTTTTCTTGTCTTTTTTGCTATTATTATTATTATGACGATGATCACTCACCATTTTTGTGATCTCATGACTATATTGACAATTGATATGAGGTCTAATGATAACAGACAAGGAGGAAGTCCAATGCATAATACAGTTAACATTACATTCACAAACATATTTCTTTTAGACTGTAAGCTCTTGGGAACTAGGCCTGTCTCAGTCAACATTTGATGTGTTTCCTTGGTGCACAGAATTGCAGAATATGTTGCCACTTTACAAATAATAAATTATAGTTCTAAAGACTAAGACACAAAAGTGCATGTTTACAGTTTCCTAATTATAAATGCAATATAAATGCAGAGCACAACAGCATCACGCTCCAGTTTAGCAGGGTTAATGAACAGTTTGTATAAGTCAAGGTCTTTCCTGATGGATTTTTGTGTGTTTATGGTTTAGCAGACTAGTGACTTACCCATGAAGTAGAAGGCAGCTCTGCAAACCGTGCTACCAAAAATAAAGTCCTCCAGCAGATTGGGAATAAGGGTGAAGGGCATGCAGAAAAGACAGAGCATGAGGTCGCTGACCGCCAGGGACAGTAAGAAGATATTCGTTACTGTCCTCATCCTCTTATTCCTTATTAGAACCACTATAACCAAACTGTTGCCCAAGACGCCCAACAGAAAGATCAACGAATACAAGAAGATCCTCACTGCCTGGTGAAAATCTGCAATACAAAGTATATTTAACTAGATTTATTTGCAAAATTCACTCCAAGCATATTTTTTTGGTGATACAAATAAATGTGTAGCGTTTATATTTACCTATAGCAATGAGCTTTACATAGTAACAGTTATGGCATGTAGAAAAAGACTAATAGAAATGCTCTAAAATATCTTGCTATAATTAATATAACATTTCTGCAATAAATACATTTTTGTGATGTTAAATTATACAATGTAGATTAAATAACTACGTATTTAATATGGTGTAGAACAATTCTAGCAGTAGAGATGTGCATTATACAACATTCTTATAGCCTTTTATACCTAATATCGGGTTTAAATTTCAGTCTCCAGGTGTGGAACTATAAGTATCAGCTTGTTCTGCCAGACGATATTCTTGGACTTATAATTCCACAACGCTCTGTTTACATTTTATCAAATAAATAGCTTTTCAATCAAATTCTTTTACTTAACAATAACATCTAGCTAAATTTATCAGAGATAGAAGGTAAAATACGTGCGCACAATCCAGACGTACCTTTGCCAGGAATAGTTTTATTGTGTGAATAGTCCTCTAAACACCTGATGACAGCACCATTGTCTGCGATCTCACAGAGTACCCCGTTGTAACCTGTATCATTGTCAATTCGAAGATCATTTACTATTTCCATGTTTGGCTGCTGGGTATTAGGGTTTAGTTGAGAGATGTGAACGCGCTATTCTCTTTCCATGTCTCAGTCGGAAGCTGATTGAGATCTACGGTAGGAATGGCAGAGAAGTGTGTGCGCTGCGCTGCAAGCGTCAGCTTCACTCCAGTCTCCAACTCTGTACACACAGCATGTATCTAGGAGTGAGGTGGGCAGCCTACAGCGTACACACTGTGCAATGTCCCACCCTCTCTTATTAGTGGGCAGTTCCTTGTCAGCAGAAGTCAGAATAAACCCTTATCAATAGATTGTAAAAGCCCCGGTATAAATCAGTAAAAGGAGACATTACACTGCAGACAAAATATCTTCTGAAAAATTACACACTGTGTATTATTTACATAACTGTGCAAAGGTGCAAATCTGCACCTAGTACCAGACAACTGTGGCGCTACCTGAACCGATGGGTTAGTTCTGACATGTATTTTGCCAACCTGTCATTCCAGGGACTCAGTTATCTGTTTCAAGAATGGTGACCCTTTTTACTCAACTAACAGTTGGCACTGCAGAAAAACTCCCTCTATCTATTCAGACAGCCCCATCCACAGTACCGCCAATAAGGAGGGGGGTGAGGGTGTTATTAGCTTGCTCTATAATCTCCACTCACCCAGAATATGAATCAGATGGGGAGTGAGTAGCCTCATCGCCAACTCCTGGCATTTGTACTCAACCCCCTCTTGGTGCCACTGCCCACCATACTGATTCACGCAGGGGAGGATGTAAACTTTTCCTTAGGGGGCTGTTACCCACTCCTTCCAGGGGTGAACGCAGGGGGTTTCCTGGTTCTCCAGAAACCCCTCCCCTCCGTGAAGAACGGGGGCTAAACAATGCCCCTACATAGCAGCACTGTACTGTACAGCAGCCGCAGCGCTGTCAAAGAAGCATCCACTGCGGTGCTGTATTGTACAATACAGCACCGCCGCGGACACTTCTATGACAGCGCCGCGGCTGCTGTACAATACAGTGCCGCCGCAATGGAGCTGCTGCGCATGCGCGGCCGCATGCGCAGCAGCTCTCTCTCTCTATATTTTTTTTCGGGGGGGGGGAAATCCTGCATGCACCCCTGCCTTCACTGCTAACAGGGACAGGCTGCTTGAAGCCGCGCAGTGGGCCTAATTCATTAATTCAAGCAAAAGTAATGTTAATTGCATGTCCATATTCAACTAGGAGCGGATCTGACGATATGTCTGTTATTGAATACAGGTATAGATCCGCTCTGCTCTAACAAACAATACACTGCAGAATATGCCCAATACATATATAAACTATAATGCATGCAGTGGCTCACCATGATCTCCAGAACCAATTAAGCTACTGACTCTCAACTTCACATCCCTCACCAACACCTCCCTCTCATACATCTAACCTCATCATAAGATACGCAACTACATGCCCTCCTAATTCTGTATCTGACCTGTGCCTCAACTCCTCTCTGATTGCCACCTGTGAAGATACTGAGTTTTGTGGTCCAATTCTACCCACTCCACACTGGCTAGCCACCCATGGGTGCCTTACTATGCCAGGGAAATCTACCCAGTACCTTCTAGGATTCTTAGTCACTCAGGCAATTGCAGTTAGAAAGTAAAGCAATACATTTATTGTAATAAAAACAATCACTAGATTATTATGTACACACAGTAAATAAATGACAGGCAGGTTTACCACATCGTCTGTCCCTTACCCCACTAGCTTAAGGAGTTACAGTCACCTGGCTGTCCAGACTTGACGACCCATGGATCTCTCTCAGCTGCATATGTAGACTTTGGTAGAGAACAACAACTCAAAGCCAGACCTTGCACCTTCCAGCAATCAATTCACAGAATAAACACCCCCCCCCCCACCCCTGGAGTGGGTCCTTATATCTACAGTCAAAGTCAAATAATTGGATGAAAGAAGGTATATTGATTAATATTGTTTTACCATGCGATTGCGATTAGTATGCCACGTGTCATGACGTAATCTCATGATAAATAACGCACGCATACACTTACACTTGCACATTCACATGCACATACTTCATTTTATAATAGTTTATAATAGTTCCAATCCACAGGATTTTATTAACAGATGTTATTGAATTTATAGTTAGATATTATAAGGTTATATGTACTTCAGTGAGATCTAAGGTTCAGGTTACAGGAAACATATCATGTTTGGTGTCATTTTAATCCCCTATTTATTCGCAGACATCCGGTTCATATGCCTAAAAGATCGCACTGTGCGTATGCTAGTTATGGATAATAGGGAATAAATGATCTGAAATGGTATTGTCTGTGTAATGTAAATAGACCAGTTCTTGGCAGAAAGATCAGTATGCATCTGTTTGGAAAGCAGACCCCCACCCTTGGAAAGCAGCCCCCCCCCACCCTTGAAGGGTGTCATTTGAATTGGCCAATTACCTGCATTACACTGGACTGTCCTGGAGCCTGAACCTATGAAAACATGCCAAGTCACCTGTATTGTATTTGCTGTAACAGTACTTGCATATATATTGCCCCCTAGAATCAGCTTGCAGTCACTTTGACCCAGACTTCAGGATTGAATGGCTGTATACTGGATCCAGGGCGCAGCGTATGTGTCGGCTGTACTTATTTATTGAACTTATTTATTTTGCTTTTGCTAATAAATCACTTTGTGCTTTGGAACCACACAAATCGCACAGACAATGATTATTGGAAAACGATGAAATAACTTTAATACTACGGTCTAATTTACACAGAGCTTTCCCCTCTCTGGGCACACCCCTGTGCCTCTCCTTGTTAAACATTGGTCAGTGCTGGACTACAGGGGGGTTGGAGAGGGGAGTGAAGATGAGCTGTCCTTCCACAGAACCTCCCCTGCTAGATGGCCTGTCTGGAATAATCTTGTGAGAACAATGGACACTAATTAGTTTTCCCCCTCCACCTGATCCCTAACCATAACCCCCTGGCTTCACTTTAAGAACAATGAATAACAACCTCGCTGCCACATCGCCAATATACAATAAACATATACATATTTACAATGAGCTACAATGTCTCCTTATCCACATGTAATTAGATACTGCAGTTGTAGTCTGTTGAGCTGGGGAACAAAAGCAAGGGCTATAAAAAGTACTTGCTATAATCCACATTATGTAAGAAACGAGGAACAGGATGGTTACAGTGTTATCAAACTCATTTTCTCACACCACCTCTCACTCCCATCTCCAAGACTTTCACATGTGCTGCTCCTTTTTCATGGAACATACTACCCTGTCTGACCAGACTCTTCCCCAAACTTTAATCTTTCATGTGCTCTCTCAAAACTAGAGATGATTTGGAGAAATCCAACAATTTCAAATTTTGTTGTACTGAGTTGAACCGAGTCATGATTCGGTTTCTCCTGCCAAATTCGCATCTGAAAATAAGGCAAAATGTAATTTCTGGTAAAATGTTGGATCTCGTGAGTTTTGGATCGAGATCTTCTATATATAGCTGTTCCCAGTGAAAAATAGCAGGTTCGTGTTACAGAGGATTAATAATGGGACACTCAGGCTGTCTAACAAGTGTATAGTTTATTTTGTAAAAGATATAATATAAAAGCGTAATATAACACAAAGAGTTAGTATAATACAAAGAGTAAATTAAAGTGTTACTGATCTGTCAATATATTATTCTAGTAAAAAATGGTTCAATCTGAAGCAGGATTATGACGCACTTACTTTGTGTTTATTGACCAGGACCCTGAAATCATTTGTATATAAGGTATAAACATAATTTTTCAGACTTTCTATTAGTATAATATTGGTAAGAAGTTTCGGCATGTGCAGCACACCACCCTAACTAGATATGTGAAGACATCTCTGTTTTGACCTTTATTATATAAGCATTGCGAAATCCCTGGTTACATAAGTATTGCGAAATCAATGGTTATAAGCATTTAAAGTAATACACACATGAAAGTCTAAATGTCAAAATGGGGTTTCAGCAGTTAATTTGTTAGACTTGCCACAATCAACCCCCTTTCTCATCTGCCATTTTGGAAAATAGTATGTGGATAGGAGGTTGGCTGTGCCAAGAAAATCGCTTGTAGAGGGTTGGGCAGGGTGAAAGAGGCAATTTATACAGCAATTGCTGTGATTTTACTGCAGTTTATTTAGAGTTCAGTCTGCTAGAATTGTGTGCTGATCAACTGGGTGTCAGAGAGTGAAGAGTGAACAAGCAAGATTTATTGCTTTTAAAATCCAAAGTGTTTCAATCTGCAAGCAATTCTGTGAGGGGCAGTATCAGTTACATTTAAACTATTTAGGGACCAAAAAACAGGGTGCTGTTTGACTTTGATCAGCACCCCCCCCCCCCCCCAAAAAAAAACCCCAAATAGATTGCTTGCTTTTTAAATGTTTCAATCTGCAAGCAATTGTGTGAGAGGCAGTGTCAGTGACATCTGAACTAGATAGTGGACAAAAAACAGAGCAACCACTTCTCCCCTCCCCTTCCCAAGAAAAATCACATATTTTTCTTGCTATTTAACAAAACACAGGGCACTGTTTGACTGTGAGGAGCACACCCCAAAAATCAAAATGATTTCTTGCTTTTAAAATTTCAAGTGTTGCAAGCTGAAAGCAATTGTGCGAGGGGCAGCATTATCCGTGACGTCTTTAGTAAGCAGGCAATAAACAGGGTGATCTTTGACAGCCCCCCAAAAAATAATATATAATTTTTTGTTTTCTTATTGTGAATTATATTGCAGAGCAGTGTCAGAAGAATTGTATGGTGACACTATAGAAGTAGCTCCGACTTTAAGTAGCATTACTCCTCTTTTAACCATGAATCAATCTACAGATCAGGAGCATCCCAGTACCAATAGTGGCTGTAATAGTACTTTTTCAACCTCTACTAGTAAAATAGGTCATGTGGAAACAAAGTGGAGGAAAGCGTACTCAAAATCCAAACACTTTTTGTTAGTCTCAAAGAAATGATCAGCTCTCGATGAAAGGATTACGAGAGAAGTTTCTGATGAATGAGGTGATTTGTCCAAAAAAAAGGAAAATAGCTAACATTCCATACAGCACCCACAGTGGCAAAAAAAGGCTAAAATCATGCCCACTTTTTGCTAGTAGGTGTCCTGCTACAGCTGGTACACCTACTAGAATGCCCATCGCATCCTGAGGAGAGTCTATTGGTATTCATGAGTGCTATATGTGTGTCTGACGTTTCCGATTCTGACACTGTAATTATAGAGCAGACTCCTTCCCAAATCTTTCAACCATTTGGAAAAGTGAGGATCAGTAGTAATTATGATGATGAATTACACATAGCAATAGAGAATGCTACTTTGGAACTTGCAAATGTGGAAACGGATGAGGGGATAATTGTGTATCTGAAAATGAATGTGTTGTACTTGACAAAGATAATGAAGAGGATGATGATGATTGTTGTCAGTCACCAGTGGTACCACCTCATGCCCAGTATAAGCGCCTTGTCATGTCAGGGTATAAGACCAAATAATGCACTTCTTGTGTTTGGAAATATTTTTTCCCAACCCAGACAACATTTGTCAAGGCATCTGCAGCCTTTATGACGACCACAAGTAGAGGTAGGAACCTTCCACAGTGGATCAGTAGCCATGACACCTATGTTAGCATTGAATGTGTGTCCAACTTCCGCCATCAATGTATCAGCTTTTAGGCAAATTAGTTGAGGTCATGTGTCCATGTTACCAAATGCCTTCTTGATTCCATTTCTCCCGAACAGCAATTTCTCAGATGTACCGAGAGGTTAAACAAAAATAATTCAGTCTCTAGGAAATGCCATTGTACCAACTGTCTACTCAGTGTTAGGTGCCGTCCCTGCACTGTGAATAGGTGATGGGGACGGACGCCTGCTGCCTCCACTGATCCACGTCCCATTTCCTAGCAACGGGATGCACTTCTGGGTCTCGCCAGCCACGCATGCGCTGTGGGGCCACGTCCCGTTGCTAGGCAACGGGGCGCTCCTTTCTCCAACTTGTCAGAGGTCAGCTGCTCCTGACCGCCGAATTCTACAGCCGCTAATCAGGGCCCTCTATAGGGTATATCTTGCACCTCCTCTCTGCAGTCTGTGCCAGAGTATTGGTTTCACCAGCTCCAGCATCCTGTATCCTGTTGTTCTTGGTTCCTGTCTTTTGGCTTTGTTTCCCTGACTATTCTCTGCCCTGAGTTTTGGCCCTGCTTGATTCCTGGATTCTGACCCTTGGTTTCCTCCTGACCACTCTCTCGGATCATCCCTGTGTACTGCACCATTGTTTGGCTACTGACCCGGACCGTCCGACTATTCCTACTCTCTTCCGCTGCACTGATAGCTAACTGGGAGAACCGCGACCTGCGCACCTCACGCAGCCAAGCCCATACCTCCTTGCGGGGGTTTTTGGTGAATAGACTCCATGCCTCCCAGATTAGTCGCGCCAATATCAGTCAGTGGCATTCCTTAGTCATTAACGTGACACTAAGGATATGTGGGCAAGCAGTACTGGTCAAACAAAAGACTACATGACTGTGACAGCCCACTAAGTAGGTGTAGCGCCAGTAGTTTCATCATCATTCTCCTCATCCTTTCAACATAGTAGTACTACCACAAAATGCCAGGTCATTCACAGGTAAGCTACTTTCTGTATCGCTGGTTTCATAAATAACCATACCGGTGCCAATCTGTTGGAAAAACTCAGGAATGTCTTAGCAAAATGGCTCACCCTGCTAAGACTCTTCTCAGGATTGCTCATTGCCGATAACAGAGCGAACATTGTATGTGCTTTACAACTGGGTGAATTTCAATATGTACCATGCTTTGCACACACAATAAACTTGGTAGTACCGAATTTCTTAAAAAATGTGCAAGCTAATTACTAAAACTACTATAGTACTGCAATTATGTGTTTGTAAATTAATTGATAATATTAGCTTGGTGTGGCTCAGATGAACTCTGTGTCCAGCCATGAGTTAAAACCTGAAAGAGGGGAGGCTGAATGACTTCATCTCTTTCATTTAATTTCTAAACCCTTCTGCACTACCCATGAAGTATTTATGAATAGAGAGTTCCAAACACCTACTTACAAATGAGTGCCCAATACCAATTTAATGTCCTGTAAATAGGTTTTGTTCACTTTTGGGAGTCAATTTCATATTGAGATGTGTCCCATTGTTTCTGCTTCTCTGCTTCTAGTTTACTGTTGTATGATATTGTTGTATAAACCGCCTCACCAGTCACCTCTCGGGCAATTCCCTCCTTGACCCTCTCCAATCAGGTTTCCGCCCCCTCCATTCCACTTAACCGCCCTGGCCAATGTAACTAATGATCTCCTCTCTGCTAAATCCAGGGGTCACTTCACCCTGCTCATACTCCTGGATCTGTCCGTGGATTTTGATACCGTGGACCACCCCCTACTTTTGGAAACCCTTTACTCTCTTGGCCTCTCTGGCTCTGTCCTCCCATGGTTTACCTCATACCTCGCCAACCACTCTTTCTCTGTATCCACGTTTGGTTCGTCCTCTTACCCCTCTGCCCTCCTTGTAGGAGTCTCTCAGGACTCTGTTCTCGGCCCTCTGCTCTTTTCACTTTATACTACCTCCCTAGATGCTCACATCACATCATTCGGTCTTCAGTATCACCTATATGCCGATTATATTCAACTTTTATTTCAACTCCTGATCTGCCCCCCCTCCCCTCCTCTCTCATGTATCTGACTGCCTTTCCCCATCTCCTCTTGGATGTTCTTGCGCTTTCTCAAAATTAACATTGCAAAATCCGTACTCATTGTTTTTCATCCTTTTTAAACTTCTTACGCTCACCTACAAGGCTCTCTCCCACTCTACTGCCCCTTAAATCTCCAATCTCCTCTCCATTTATGGCCAATGACCGTTGCCTCTCCTCCACTCTGATCACCTCATCCCATTCCAGAATCCAAAAACTCTCCCGAGCTGCCCCCCTGTACTGGAATATCCTCTCACGCTCCATCCGATTGTCCCTTACTTTGTGCTTCTTCACCCTTTCTTCTCACCTCTTCCTCAAAGCCTACCAGCCATGCACTTAACCCTCTCTCTTCATGCTCGCTCTCATCTCCTCACTCCTCTCTATCTAATCACCTCACACCTCCTGCACTTGATCCCACCCTCTGACTCCCTTTGTGCCAGCCAACTGTTTGCTCTCCCTTTAGGATGTAAGCTCTTATGAGCAGGGCCCTCTACCCTCCTATCTCTCTACCTACTCTTCTGCTCCAACTTCACTAGAATTGCTATGCCTGGAGCCTCTGAAGTCATGGTATTACTCATTTATTGTTCTGTACTGTTTTCCCTGTATGGTATATTGATTGTATTGTGATCGCGATGTCACGGTCGTCTGAATTTCTTGATCCGATTCGGGACCCTTGGGACTAGCTGGAGCAGGAGTGAAACAGAACTTAGCAGCCTGGATGAACTTCTTGCTCATGTTCGTGCTGATTGTAGAATATAGCAGGGGAATTAGCAGTCTGGAAATGTAGACAGGAACACTGCACTTGTAATGCAGTCAGGAACACTGCACTTGTAATGCAGTCAGGAACACTGCACTTGTAATGCAGTCAGGAACACTGCACTTGTAATGCAGTCAGGAACACTGCACTTGTAATGCAGTCAGGAACACTGCACTTGTAATGCAGTCAGGAACACTGCACTTAGGAGTGCAGACAGGATTACTGCACTTGTAATGCAGTCAGGAACACTGGAGCCAAGAACTATCCTCTGGAGAGAAGTGTGTTGTTCTGGCAATGAACAGATCACAGCAGCAGGTTTAAATAGGATGTCCCAAACAACTATTGGCTGATCAGTTCATGTGATCACAGCTTCTGAATCTGGTTGGTTTGGAATGATCACCTGACTGCATCCAAGATGGCCGCGCCCATGCAGCAGGACAGACAGTATGTGTTTGTTTACAAATGAAGGTGTGGAGAACGGGAATGCTGCAGATGACCAAAAGGGACCCAGGTAGCCGTGATATGACAGCGGCGGATGAGGTAAGTGCGGCTAAGATCCCGATTTGTGACAGTACCCCCTCCCTTACGAGTGGCCACTGGACACTTAGATTGGGGCTTAGTTGGAAACTTGCGGTGAAATTTTTTGATGAATGATGGAGCGTGAACATCAGAAGCTTTGATCCAGGCCCTCTCTTCTGGACCATAGCCTTTCCAGTCGACTAGATATTGTAAGGTTTTATGTCGAAACCGAGAGTCCAAGATCTCTTTAATTTCATATTCGTCACCATGTTCAGTCTGCACTTCAGGAGAAACCAGTTTGGGTGTATAAAACCGATTTAGCACCAGTGGTTTCAATGGAGAGATATGGAAGGTGTTGGGTACCCTGAGGTAAGATGGTAGATGTAATTTGTAGGACACTGGATTGATGACTCGGGAGATGTTAAACGGTCCAATAAAGCGAGGAACGAATTTCATAGATGGAACTCTGAGGCGTAGATTGCGAGTAGACAGCCAGATTCTGTCTCCGGGTTTCAAGCTTGGAATGGCTCGTCGCTTTTTGTCGGCCTGAATTTTGTAGCGTTGGGACGCTTTAAGTAGAGATTCCCGTACCTGGCGCCAGTGGCCTGAAAAATTCTTTAGGAAAACTTCAGAGGCAGGTACTGAGGCTGTAGGAAGTGGAGTAAACAAGGGTACCCTGGGGTGTAGGCCATAGACCGTATGAAATGGAGTGGAAGCAGAGGATTCGTGATAATGATTATTATGAGCAAATTCTGCCCAAGGAAGCAGATCTACCCAGTCGTCTTGAGAAGAGGATATGTACAAACGGAGAAATGTTTCTAGGTCTTGATTAACTCTTTCCGTTTGCCCGTTGGATTGGGGATGATAGGCCGAAGAGAAGTTTAGTTTGATCTGTAGTGCTTGGCACAAGGATCTCCAGAATTTCGCCACAAACTGAACTCCTCTATCTGAGACGATTTCTTCAGGACACCCATGCAAACGGAAGATCTCCTTTATAAATTGCTGAGCCAGGATAGGTGCTGATGGGAGTCCACGGAGAGGAACAAAATGCGCCATTTTAGAGAATCGGTCAACGATGACCCAGATGGTATTGAAATTATTAGAATTGGGCAAATCGGAAACAAAGTCCATAGAAATATGGGTCCAGGGTTTGGTGGGAATAGGCAGAGGCAAAAGTTGACCAGCTGAAGATTGTCTTGAACTTTTATGTTGGGCACAGCTGCCACATGCAGAAACAAATTGCTGAACATCCTGATGAAGCGTAGGCCACCAGTAGCTTCTCAATATGAAAGATTGAGTTTTGCGGATGCCAGCATGACCGGCAAATCTGGAACAATGTGCCCATTGGAGCAATTTTTTACGCAGATTCTCAGGAACAAAAGTTTTCCCCTGGGGAGGTGTATTGTCGGGTCTACTGACTGCGATGCTGAGTGGGCTGATAATAGGCCGTGGATCCACAATGATGGAATCTTCTTCTTTTACCATAGAACGTGACAGAGCATCGGCCTTGCGATTTTTGGAACCTTGACGGAAGGTGACATGGATATCAAATCGAGAAAAGAATAGTGCCCATCGGGCCTGACGTGGATTCATGCACTGTGCAGTTTTAAGGTAGAGCAGATTCTTGTGATCCGTGTATATTGTGACAGGATAACGAGCTCCCTCAAGTAAATGTCTCCACTCTTCAAGCGCCAATTTGATGGCAAGCAGCTCTATGTCCCCTATGGCATAATTTCGTTCAGCTGGTAAAAATTTTCGGGAGAAGAACCCGCAGGGATGCCATTGCTCATCAGCTGGTTTTTGGGAGAGAACTGCCCCTACTCCGACAGATGAGGCATCAACTTCCAAGTAGAATGGACAGGTTAAATCTGGTTGCCTCAGTATGGGAGCAGAAATAAATGCTTGTTTCAGAAGTTGAAAAGCAGATTGGGCTTCTTCAGACCACTTGGCAGGATTAGCTCCTTTTTTGGTGAGGGCGGTGAGTGGTGCTACTACAGTAGAGTAGCCACGAATAAATTTTCGATAGTAGTTAGCAAATCCCAGAAATCGCTGTACTGCCTTTAGTGTAGATGGTTGAGGCCAGTTAAGAATAGCTTGCACCTTCTCTGGGTCCATACGGAGACCGGTGCCCGAGATGATATACCCCAAGAATGGAATGGATTCAACTTCGAAGGTGCATTTTTCAAGCTTGCAATACAGTTTATTCCTTCTGAGACGGCTGAGGACCTCTTTAACATGTCTGCGATGGGACTGGATATCAGAGGAGAAAACGAGGATATCGTCCAAATATACCACAATAGTATGGTACAGTAAGTCCCGAAAGATTTCCTTTATGAAATTCTGAAAAACCGCTGGGGCATTGCTCAGACCGAATGGCATGACAAGATATTCGTAATGCCCATCCCTGGTGTTAAAGGCGGTTTTCCATTCATCGCCACGCCTGATACGGATCAAATTGTAGGCCCCGCGGAGATCCAACTTCGTAAATATTTGCGCACCTTTGACTCTGTCAAATAACTCTGTGATGAGGGGCAGAGGATACCGGTTCTTGATGGTAATGTCGTTGAGACCTCGGTAATCGATGCAGGGACGTAATCCACCATCTTTTTTTTTTACAAAAAAGAACCCGGCTCCTGCCGGTGAAGAGGATGGGCGAATAAAGCCCCTTTCCAAGTTCTCTTTTACATATTCAGACATAGATTTTGTCTCAGGGATAGAAAGAGGGTAGACTCTGCCACGCGGTGGGGTTTTACCCGGAACAAGATCAATGGGACAGTCCCAATCCCGATGAGGTGGTAGAGTTTCAGCGGCCTGCTTACTGAAAACGTCTGTGAACTCTTGGTAGGCAGAAGGAACTGGCAAAACTTCCTTATCAGAGGTGGAGCAATGTGGAAGAACACGTTGTAAACAGGACCCGAAACAAGTTGGAGCCCACGCCAGGATTTGTGGAGTCGACCAGTCAATATGGGGGTTATGCGTTTGAAGCCATGGAAACCCAAGAACCACAGGGCTAGTGGCTTCTGGGATGACCAAAAAGGTAAGAGACTCGGAATGCAGAACTCCTATTTGGAGCGTCACTGGAGAAGTCTGATGCGTAATGGTACCCCCTGGAATACGGCTACCGTCAACCGCAGAGAGAAAGATGGTCACTGGAATTTTCTCTAGTGGAATGGCTAGTTCAGCAGCTAATCTGGCAGACATGAAATTCCCAGCTGCTCCAGAATCCAGCAGGGCTGAAATGTATTGGGAGCCTTGAGCGTGTTTCAGAGTGACTGAGATAATACAGTCCTTGCCTTGTGGGGAGCGAAGAGCCACTCCTAGGCTCACTTCCTCATCGTCAGCTAGGAGGTTGTGTTTACCCGGCTTACGAGGACAATGATGTAACAGATGTCCGGAACTGGCACAGTATAAGCAAAGTTTCTCTCTAACTCGCCGTTCTCGCTCGGTGGGTAAAAGACGTGCTTTGCCTAATTGCATGGGTCCTTCAGGGAAAGGAGACGGTACACGGACCCGTTGAATAGGGTGGAACTTGGGGTGTTTCAGCTTCCTCTTTTCTAGAGCTCTTTCTCTGAACCGAAGATCAACCCGATTGCAGGTGGTAATCAATTGGTCTAGCGTTGTAGGTAAGTCCCGAGACGCTAATACATCCTTAATGTGGTCAGACAGGCCCTGCCAGAAAACCGCAACAAGAGCATCGTTATTCCAAGATAGTTCAGAGGAAAGTGTTTGAAATTGAACGGCATATTGGCCCACAGACTGCTGCCCTTTGCGAAGGCGCAGAATATCTAAAGCGGCTGACGTTGTTCTTCTAGGCTCGTCGAATATTCTGCGGAAGGTAGACAGGAAGCTATCAATGTCAAATAAAATTGGGTCAGATTTTTCCCAGAGCGGTGATGCCCATGCCAGAGCTTGCCCTGATAGTAGCGAAACAATATAAGCAGTTTTGGTACGTGCAGTGGGGAAATTTCCGGGTTGTAATTCAAAGTGTATACTACACTGGTTGAGAAACCCGCGGCAATTCTTCGGATCGCCATTGTATTTAGCTGGCGTGGGAAGATGGAGTCTGGATGAAGTAAGTAGTGAAGCAGGTATTACTGGCTCACGCGGAGTATGGGATGGTTGACTGCAGAATAACTGCAAGGTATCCATACGTGTAGAAACATCCTGCAGCAATCTCAAAATTTGCCCCTGGTTAGTTTCTTGTCTCTCAATGCGTTCAGCTAATATTTGGACAGAGTCCTCCCTCGGGGTATGTTCCCCTAGCGGATCCATTAGGCCAGAACAAACTGTCACGGTCGTCTGAATTTCTTGATCCGATTCGGGACCCTTGGGACTAGCTGGAGCAGGAGTGAAATAGAACTTAGCAGCCTGGATGAACTTCTTGCTCATGTTCGTGCTGATTGTAGAATATAGCAGGGGAATTAGCAGTCTGGAAATGTAGACAGGAACACTGCACTTGTAATGCAGTCAGGAACACTGCACTTGTAATGCAGTCAGGAACACTGCACTTAGAAGTGCAGACAGGATTACTGCACTTGTAATGCAGTCAGGAACACTGCACTTGTAATGCAGTCAGGAACACTGCACTTGTAATGCAGTCAGGAACACTGCACTTAGGAGTGCAGACAGGATTACTGCACTTGTAATGCAGTCAGGAACACTGGAGCCAAGAACTATCCTCTGGAGAGAAGTGTGTTGTTCTGGCAATGAACAGATCACAGCAGCAGGTTTAAATAGGATGTCCCAAACAACTAGTGGCTGATCAGTTCATGTGATCACAGCTTCTGAATCTGGTTGGTTTGGAATGATCACCTGACTGCATCCAAGATGGCCGCGCCCATGCAGCAGGACAGACAGTATGTGTTTGTTTACAAATGAAGGTGTGGAGAACGGGAATGCTGCAGATGACCAGAAGGGACCCAGGTAGCCGTGATATGACAGCGGCGGATGAGGTAAGTGCGGCTAAGATCCCGATTTGTGACACGCGACACTCTTCCCCTTGCTGTTATGGTGGAAATGTAAGTATGCGGCCATAGACAATGTACAACGCTAAGCAAAGTACATTGTCTATGGCTGCATACTTACATTTCCACCTTAACAGTGGTAACAGTCACTAGCTACAGGAGTAACTCCAGAGGACTGGAAAAGAGCTAATGTAGTCCCACTGCACAAAAGTGGAAGTAAGGAAGAGGTAAGTGACCCTTCCATGAGTTGTAGAATATCTCAAATCCAGTAACTTAGATCCCAAATAGTATGGATTTACTGGGGGGAGATTATGTCAAACAAATCTTATTGAATTTTTTACTGGGTGAGTAAGTAATAGATCAAGGGGGGGGGGGCATAGATGTAGCTTATCTGAATTTCAGAAAGGCTTTTGACATGTCCCACATCACAGACAGTTAAATAAACGTAAAAGCTTGGGATTGGATTCTAAGATGGTTGAATGGATAAGATCTTGGTTGCAGGATAGAAAACAGAGAGTTGTAGGAAATGGAGTGCATGAACTGGAGAAAAGTTACCAGTGGAGTACCCCAAGGATCTGTACTTGGACCAGTGTCTTTTAATATTTTATTTGTGAAATTGCAAACGGTATTGAAAGGAAAGTAAGCCTTTTTGCAAATTACACAAAGATATGCAACAGGGTAGACACACCAAGAGTGGTAAAATAAATGATCGATGCTCTAGGTAGACTAGAGGAATGGTCAAGAGAGTGGCAACTACAGTTTAATGACAAATAATGCAAAATCATGCACTTGGATCTCAAAAACCCAAAGGCTAAATATAGTATTAACGGCACTATAATGGAAACTACTGATTAAAGGGATCTAGAAGTCACTATTTCAGGTGACTTAAAGGCAGGTAAGCAATGTAACAAAGCAATGAGAAAGTCAAGTCAGATGCTTGGTTGCATAGGGAGAGGAATCAGTAGCAGAAAGAATGAAGTAATAATGCCACTGTATAAGTCTTTGGTACGGCCTCACCTAGAATATTGTGTTCAGTTCTGGAGGCCATATCTCAAGAAAGATATAAATACATTAGCGACTATACAAAGAAGGGCAACTAAAATGGTGCATGGCCTACAGCACAAAACTTACCCGGAAAGACCAAAAGATCTTAATATATATAGTTTGAAGCAGAAATAAATGAAGGTTTTGACACGGTACAGGAGGGAAACATTCTTCAAAGGAAGAGAAGTATTAGAACACGGGGACATCATCATCATCATCATCATCACCATTTATTTATATAGCGCCACTAATTCCACAGCGCTGTACAGAGAACTTACACACATCAGTCCCTACCCCATTGGGGCTTACAGTCTAAATTCCCTAACACACACACACACACACACACACAGAGACACAGAGACACAGACTAGGGTCAATTTTGTTAGCAGCCAATTAACCTACCAGTATGTTTTCGGCGTGTGGGAGGAAACCGAAGCACACGGAGGAAACCCATACAAACTCCTCACAGATAAGGCCATGGTCGGGAATTGAACTCATGACCCCAGTGCTGTAAGGCAGAAGTGCTAGCCACTTAGCCACCGTGCTGCCCATGCACTGAAACTGGAGGGAAGTAGGTTCAGCAGAAATTTGAGGAAAAACTACTTCACAGAAAGGGTAGTGGATAAGTGGAAGAGCCTCCCATCAGGAGTGGTAGGGGCTAATACAGTAGAGCAATTTACACATGCTTGGGATAGACATAAGAATATCCTTACAAAAATAAAGGATCAAATAGGGTTTGATGTTACCATAGGTTAAAAAATGGGCAGACTAGATGGGCCAAGTGGTTCTTATCTATGTTTCTATGTATTTCATCTTAAGCATTGTGGATTTATTTTCTATAGTAAATTACACTTAATAAGTTTATGTCTCTGTGTTCTAACAAAGTCACGTGTCAGACTTAGCTTGGTATTAGAATGCTACATAGTTGAAACAGAGGAGATCCTTTGTTTTATGATAACTCTTTTGAAGTAAGAGTGTCAGCTCTTCACAAGAAAACCTTACTAATTGTTAAGGTAAAGTTAGTGTGTGGGACAGACAGGGAGAGATTTAATCATTTTTAAATAGACTTGGTTGTTGTTTTTTATTATTATTATTATTATTATCCTTTATTTGTTAGGCGCTACAAGATTTCCGCAGCGCCGTACACCATACAGACAGTAAACTATACAGGGTGAAACAGTACAAAACAATAAACAGAGATACCAGTACTTCAGGAACTCCAGGCAGGTTAAAGCAATAAACACGGAGCAGAAGAACAGGTGAGGAGACAGGAGGAAAAAGGGCCCTGCTTAAGTGAGCTTACATCCTAAGGGAGGGAAAACAGAACAGGCACAAGGGGAGCTAGATGAGGCAAGGGAGAGAGCGAGTGGAGGAGATGAAGGGCTTATGCGGAAGGTTGGTAGGCTTTAAGGAAGAGGTGGGTTTCCAGTGCTCGTTTGAAGGAGCACAGAGTAGGAGAGAGGCGGATGGAATGAGGGAGGTCATTCTAGTGAAGGGGGGCACTTGGATTCTGGAGTGAGAAGAGGTGATAAGAGTGGAGGAGAGGCGTCGATCATTGGCAGAGCGAAGGGAGCGGGCAGGAGTGTGAATGGAGAGGAGGTTAGAGATGTAGGGGGCTGTAGAGTGGGAGAGAGCCTTGTAAGTGGTGGTGAGGAGTTTGAAAAGGATTCTGTAGGGGAAGGGAAGCCAGTGTAAGGCGAGGCAGAGAGGGGAGGCAGAGGAGGAGCGGCATGAGAGGAAGATGAGTCTTGCGGCCGCATTGAGTACAGAGTATAGGGGGGAGAGATGTGAGTGGGGGAGGCCAGTGAGGAGGAGGTTGCAGTAATCCAGGCGGGAGATGATGAGTGCATGGATGATAGTCTTGGCAGCATCCTGAGAGAGAAAGGGACGGATGCGGGCGATGTTGCGAAGTTGGAAGCGACAGGCTTGGGCAAGGGAGTGAATATGGGGGGCAAAAGAGAGAGAGGAGTCAAGGGTGACACCCAGACAGCGGAGTTGGGTTATTAACCCTTTGTCACACACACATCAAGCAGGCTCAGGTGAATACTAGATTTTGACAAACTAGCAGAAAGCTTGTGGGATTGTGTATTCCTGAGACAGGAAATACAGATTAATTCAATAAAGACTGAACTCAATGCTTAAAATATTATAAGACATACAGCAAATAGTTTATTTCACCTCCTTTTCTCATGTTTCTTTATCTTTTTGATTTGGCATTACAATGCGCAAGACGGCTGCTCCATGTAAACGCATTGCGAAGGATGCACTGATTGCCCTATGTGACGAAAAAGGAATTCCCAGCACTGGCAAAAGCAAGAAGCTATTTATTGAAGTCCTCCTGCAGTGTGATCAGAGCAAAGAGATTTGTCCAATGGAGGTCAAAGCCAGAATTCAGAAAACGACCTGATTGTGGATATGCACAAAATACTGGACTGTTGCTTCCTGATGACTGGGGATACTGCTATGGACATTTGTTTACAAGTTACTCTCAAATATGTGGGGCCAACATACATTGCAATTAAAATGCAGCTTATATAACAATTTCAGGAGAAAAGTTGCAGAGAGACAAGCTGTCATGGAGGCAGCAGAGAGACAAGCTGTCATGGAGGCAGCAGAGAGACAAGCTGTCATGGAGGCAGTTAGAGACAAGCTGTCATGGAGCCAGCAGAGAGACAAGCTGCCATGGAGGCAGCAGAGAGACAAGCTGTCATGGAGGCAGCAGAGAGACAAGCTGCCATGGAGGCAGCAGAGAGACAAGCTGTCATGGAGGCAGCAGAGAGACAAGCTGCCATGTAGGCAGCAGAGAGACAAGCTGTCATGGAGGCATCAGAGAGACAAGCTGCCATGGAGGCAGCAGAGAGACAAGCTGTCATGGAGGCAGCAGAGAGACAAGCTGTCATGGAGGCAGCAGAGAGACAAGCTGTCATGGAGGCAGCAGAGAGACAAGCTGCCATGGAGGCAGCAGAGAGACAAGCTGCCATGGAGGCAGTTAGAGACAAGCTGCCATGAAAGTAGAAGAATGCCAAGCTGTGTGGCAAGCAGAAACAGAAGCTATAGACCGAGAGGGAGAATGGAGATACCAGCTGAAGTTTTCCAAATTCCAATGCCAGCCAGAGGTCAAATAGGCTTGTCTCAACAGAGCCCTCCAGAGAATTTCCCTGTTCTGGAGAAAGATGGGGATTTGGACACCTCTGCAGCGATTTAAAAAGACCTGCCAACACTATGGACTGCCCCAAGATCAATGGGCACAGAACTTAACCCTTGGTCTGAGAGGTAAAGCCTTGGGGGCCTTTGCAGACCTTTTCCCTGAAATGGACAGAGATAATAAGGCTATCAAATGTGCCCTGTTGCTGCATTATTACATCACCCTGAGGCTCACAGACAACAGTTCAGAGAGTTAAAGTTCAGTGCCTCTGGTACTTATGCAGGACTTGTGGCCCAAATGTCTGCTTATTTCCAACAGTGGATTGGGGGGCTTAAAATCACCAGCTTTGGTGCACTAAAAGAGTTAATGATCCAGGAGCAGTTTCTTACTTTGTGCCCAGCTGATGTGATAGAATGGGTGGGGGTAGGGGTGGACAGGAGGAGCTACGTCCTCAGCAAATTCACCTGCTGTTTCTTCTTTATCTTTTTGGAAGGAGGGGGCAAAGCCTGTGCTGGGAGACACTGCAATTGTTTTATTAGCAAAATGCAGAGCACCACAGTGCCCCCTGTCCACAGAGGATGAGATCTACACCATCCACTGGTGGACCACCACCCCCCTGATTTTTTTCCAACTGTCATATGTGGTGCTGGACCCCAAGGGAGCTGGAAGGACAACCTGCAAACAGTCATTGTTGGTGACAAGGTAATTGTAGGGTTAAGAGACACGGGTTCTGATGTTACGCTGGTGCGTTCACAACCGGTGTGGTTAGTGGACATTATTCCTGGAAAATGTATTTCTGTGCAAATCGGGGACAGAATTCACCTTGCAGTGCCTATGGCCAAGGTTCATCTTGATTGGGGTGCTGGATGAGATCTAAGAGAAGTAGGGGTATCGGACAATATTTCTGCAAATGTGTTACTTGGGAAGTGACAGGGGAAAATGTATGTTCAATTGTACCTGAAATGTGTAAAATCTCTGTATCCGAGGAGGTAGGGGATGTTTCTTTTTCCATGGTGGCAGAACACACCAGCAGGCACTGCAGGCCAGGTCCTCAGAATTAACCTCTGAGGAGGAGGGAAGTGGACTTCCACAAGGTAACTTTGACACAGAATTTTTTTCTCTAGCCCCTCTTCCTCCAGCACCTGCAGATATAGGAGTGTCTAGTGACAATGTGGTTAATTGTGCTGTTTTGAAATCTAACCCTGTCATTTTACAGACTGCCTGTCCTGAGGTATGGGCAGTGGGCAATATTGCTATCTATGTTGTATGTGCTATTGATTTAGGTAAAATGCTTATTCAATCTGCACCAGAGGAGGCTGTTATTACGTCTGATGTCTTCAGAATTAACGGGGTGTGTTCAGGGAGACGTCTACTGAAGTAAGGGCAAAATGTGACTGGGAAGGAGGGCAGAAGAAAATTGTGTATCCACCTGTGCCTAAACCAGCATGGCCCAAAACTGTAATGGACAAGGTGGCCCCCACCTTAAACCTTTGTATATTAAGCAATATATAGAAGGAGTAGTGTGGCAGAATGTTGAGGAGCAGCTTAACAGGGAATTAGCACTAGAGTGAGTGTGTAACTGTCTGTACCAGAACTGGTGGTTTCCCCAATACCTGAGTCTAGAGGAAAGGAAGGTGCTTCCGAAGACAAAACTCAGTTAGGGATAGAGACAAGGGGATTGCAGGAGGTTACCTCCAGCCTTAATCCTGTACCTACAAAGGAAAGGCTAAAACAGGTATCATGTGACAGGGACAGGAGACAGACGGATTAGGAGTCATGCCAAAGAGATAGTATGTAGTGTGCTGTCTCTGATTTCACAGAGACCAATGCTGCAGTTTTGGACAACAGTGTTGCCACAGTGAGCTCTCAGAAGGGAACACAGGGTGTTGGAGAACTACAGGGGCCTACAGATAGAGGGCCAGGTAAGAACCATACCCCATTTCCAGGGCCGTATTAACCATAGGGCTAACTGGGCTACAGCCCAGGGGCCTATGGCATCCAGGGGGCCCTTGAAAGTGCTCAGCAGCAGTATTGATCGGTCGGGGCAGGGGCGCCCCCAGCCCGATCAGTGCTGCTGAGCACTTTCACTGCAGTACTTCCCCGGCATGCTGTATTCTCCTTACTGAGGAGATCTCGTGAGTCCCACTCTCAAAAGATCTCCTCAGTAAAGAGTGTACAGCGCGCCGGGGAAGGAGGAGAAGGAGGTAAGTGCCGGGAAGGGGGGGGTGACTCGGATCACCGGGGGGGGGGCGGCTCAGATCATGGGGGGGGGCCTCACGGGGGAATGGAGGCCCCCTTAGCCCAGGGGCCTTCATTCCCTTAATACGGCCCTGCCCATTTCACCCTCCTGAACAAGCAGTCCCCACTCACAGAAAGTTGTCTCCAGTCACTGGATCAGAGGTGAGAGGTTCTACAGTGCAGGCTGCATAGAGGACTGTCCTTTGTTCTAAGACCCTGAGAGTTTTAACATAAGAGTCTCACAAGGAAAGCAGGTACTGTGATTGGCATAGGGTTATATAATGTATCCCTTCAGGGACCCTGTCATGCACAGGAAAGACTAGTGCGCTGGTAATGGATAACACAGGGTGACCTACCCCACTCTGCAGTCCAGGGAGCAGAGGCACTGAGTGGCACAGGTAAAAGGGTAAAAATACCCAAAGAAACAGAGCTGATAATCCTCACTTGCCTCAGTGGATTCAAGAGGTCTGTAAGATGAGGAATTACCTTATTAACCTCAGTTGTTAAAGTAGGATAACCTGCTTGGATCCAGTGAGCATGGAAGGTGATGGCTTGGACCCTGGAGAGAGTGCAGCACTGTTGGTGTGGCCAAACTGTACATGGCATGCAGAAAACAGGAAAATAAAATTATCCAGGAGTAGACTGATCCTCCAGCCATATACCTTTACTGTGCAGCACAGAGAAGGGAGCAACATGGGTAACACAGACAGACTGCCAGAATGAAAGCATTGTGTCAGGTGAACAGGGAAAATAGTCATGCATGTAACAATTTCATTTAGCTTGTCATATGCAAGCTAAGTACTAGTCATCAATCTGCATATATGTGTTTGTGACTTAATACATAGTATTAGCTTGGTGTGGCCCAGATGATCTCTGTGTCCAGCCATGGGTTAAAACCTGAAAGGGGGATGTAACAAAATTTAGTTTATCTAATGACTGATTGTTATTTTATGTTGAATTTATATATAACACTGTGAATATTTTATGTAACCTTTCAAAGTGTATTTTGTTAACTGACCTGAGTCTGACTTGGCAAGTGTCAATAGTCTTTTGAAAGTAGCCAGGCCCAAGACAGATAAGATCTCTGAGTAGTTTGTGTATGCAGAGGAGTTAGACTTAGACAGGTCGAACAAGCAGAGGTGAGAACTCAGGTCTTGTGAAATGCCAGGTCTCAGGACATCCATAATTTACTTTGAAAGTCCTGTGTCATTTTGGGCATCCATCTAACTTAGGTGAAAATAAAATTCCTAAGGTGCGGGGTGAAAAGCCAACAAGAAATGGTTTAAAAATCCCTTGTATCAGTAGTAGAGTGTTCATTTCTTTGAGGGAGTCTATCAAGACTGAAATGTCCTATCCTTCTCAACTGTGTTCCCACACACATCAGGTCTTAACTAGTTAGTAGTAACTTTGATTTTATTTCCCATTTTATTTTCTGAAACTCACTTGTGCAACATTTTGTATGTCTTGTTATTTCCATGGCTTATTTACAGAAATTTATATTTTTCAGATTAAACATATTTAATCTAGCGTATTTCTCCGTGATTCTTTGTGAATTTACGAAGCCCAGGGAGGCTCATGCTACATGTGTATGTGATTTAAGTTTGAAACATTAATAAGTGGTTCTGGTGAACATAAGGACACCATAATAAATTATTTGTGGTGGCAGAAAGGGTGTGTTCATTGTTAATTAACTAAGGTGACGTCAGTTACTGCCAGCTGTTCAGATTGCTGTATCTGGGACAGGCTGGGCGTTCGTAAATTAATTTATCTCTCGATTTCGTTTCTAAACCCTTCTGCTCTACCCATGAGGTATTTATGGATAGAGAGATCCAGACACCTAATTACAGATGAGTGACCAATACCAATGCAAGAAAAGGGTAGTAAAGCTAAAGCTCTTGAAATCTCTCTTTAAGGTTATTTCAATAACACCAGTGACATCCAACAAACAGACCCCTCAAACACTCTCTGTGATATTTCAGGATATCTGTGGCTGGATCACTTATAAATAACTTATTTGTGTCTGGATCATGTAGAAATAATTTATTGTAGAAATATATTTCAATCAGAGGTGCAGGCACCAATGTATAATTGTAAATGCACTTATTGTGTTACATTGGGATGTGTTATGTAGTGAAATGACTTGTTTGGGGTTTTGTAACTTTTCTTTAGGAATACCCAAGTTGGCAATAGAGTGGAGGAAATGTGTATTCTGCAACTGTCTGAAGAAAGGACCCATGTTAGTCTCATGTTAATTAGACCTTTTGATGTGTGAGTGTCCAACACACCTGAAGGCACAGGAAGGTTTAATTAGACTTGCTATTAGATTTCCTCTATGTCTAAAACAGGATGCAGGAAATCACAGCAAGTTTTAGGATATCACAGATAAGTGTAAAGTTTGTTAAGTAAGAATTGCATTTAAATCTATGTTTGGGGAAACGTACATCGAATCCTGATACTAAAAATAGTTAAGACGTTGCAGAACCATCTCGGATCAGGGAGCTGGCTTACCCCCTGCCAGGAGTTATGTCAGAATTGTATAAAAAGTGAGCCGTTTGAGCATGTAATTTATCATTCTTGTACCATCTACACTTCTGGAAAGATCGCTAGTACCACAGACTAGCGTGTGAACTGTCCTTGTTAGGAATACTTGAGCTAATAAACCATCTTTTGCTTCAAGAACCTGCTTTGATGACTACTTACCCTGCTGTAAAGTCCTGTGACCTACAGATTAGACCCAAATCTAATCCATTCTCCAGTTGATCTGAGGTGGAACCAGCATTCCAGTGCCAACGTTTTACCCGCTACCTGCAGCTCTGGCCAGTGTGATAGGCCAGGGGGGAACCATCCACAGCAACCCTAATCTGAAGGCAAGAGGTCAGGTATACCAGCCCAGGTGAACCAGCAAGGGGGTAATCTAGCAGCGAGAGTTACCCAGAAGGAAGCGGTTCTAGGTGCCGCTGTAGGAGCCTAGTGGTGGCAGCAGGCTTCTCCTATTGTGACAGGAGGGGTGTATTTGGGATAAAGAAAGGGGACGTTGGCAAAGTAAGTCCAGCCAGTCCTCAGTGTCAACAGACAGGGTGGCATAGGCGGTCCATCCTGTCACAAATTTTCAAAGGGGTGACTGAGAACCTGAGATAATAAATGTAGAGCAATAAGGTCATTTTCTCAAATATCCTACTTACAGTAGTCATGTTTGGTATGCAAATAAAGGGAGACTTATGTCCTGTTATGTGGAGGTAATATCATCTTTGTAGGACATTCTAGTAAAAAGTTAGGCCAGTGTAAATAAATCCTGACTTGGGGCTAGATTTACTATCAGGCGTGTTTGTAAACCCGCCGACTTTCGGCTGGTTTGGCGGTGGTCTAGCCATTGCCGGATTTATTAATGCTAAACCCGCCGTCCAAACGACCAGAAATGATGTTTTCAAACCCGCCTCTGTATAAAGCGCCATGACGGTTTCAACAATGTTCAACATACAAACAGCCGGATTTACTATTAGGGGGTTTATAAAGCCGCCGGAAAACCGCCATGCAAAAGACCAAAATGAAAGCGCTGCTTGTGAGCGGCGAGATTGTTCAAACAGTGTGCTGTTAGAGGTATTTGGTCAATCAGAACAGAAGGGAAAGGGCCATTTCATGTACAAAGTTTGTTCCTTTGGGATTGTATATGTTAAAAGGCCAGTGTCTTGTAATTGCAGTGTTTTTTTTGTTTCTTTTTCTCTTGTGTTTTCCCACCATGCAATTTATTTACTGATTTCCCCATTTGTTGTTTTATATTTTAATATTGCAACAAATCCCTTAACAGAGTGTAAAAGCAAATCTAAATTTACTAAATAAAGAATGGGTTTCTGGCTTATGACTCCTCTGCTGCATCCTCAGACATCTGCACAGCACAAATTCAATGAGGCACATACCCACTAGTAGAGGTGTGTTAAAGCGTACCTTTGTACTCTAGCAAACCAGGTTCAGGTTACTAGAATAATCTGGTGGGGTGGCTATGTATGCACCTGAAAAGGGGTCTGGCTGTTTGATACATAATCTAGCATTACATCAACTTACCCCACCGATTATTGCAGTAGACAGTGAACAAGTAGGGGTCCGTGTCCCATTTGGTGATGTGCAGAGCACACAGGGGTGGAGGCACAATACAGACCGTCTCATTACAAGCAGCTTTACTTTACATGTAAGTACATACTATGAGAAACATGTATTGATCTAAAATGTGTTGGATGTGAGTTTTATTTTATTTTTTAGCCCAAATGTTAACTTTTAAACAGAGGATAGTGTGTATTCCTCATGTAGTAAATGTGAACGTCCCTAGAAAGTTACAGGCACATGTCAATGTGTAAGTGAAATGAGTGCATTTTTCCCCAAGCCAGTATACTCTTGTTCAATTTGATGAAAAAAAAGACTGAGAGCATTGAAATTAAACAGCATTTATCACAGTTTAACACAATAAAGGTTATTTGCCAATGCATACATATGCAAGAAAAAACATTTGAACAAATTACAAAAAACAAACACTAGCGCCGCCTTTTTGCAGGCACATCACCACCTCGGAAGCCACTCTCTCCTCTCCCTCGGCCACCCCTGGTGCGAGCACCTCTCCTTGGAGGAGTACTCTGGGCTGATCTGCTAGGCGTACTAGCGGTACTGGTGGTGGCTGAAGAAAATGGTGCCGGCAAGCGGGCAATAAGTTCCTGCTGTAGTTGACCTGCCAGCCAGGTCACGTTCGCATTCCCCTCGTGAACGGAGGAATGTAATGCCTCCACAGCCCCAGTCATTTGGGCCATCTGCACATTGGTTTGTTCCCAGGCATTAGCCAGACGGTTGATTGCAGCAGGAATCTGGCTATTTGTGCGGTGTAATCGCCTCAAATGGCCCGCAATTTGGGACATGTGGCGAGTTTGGCATTGCATAAATATTGTTTGCTGCTGCTGGAAAGCGCCAATAGACAGCGCCATTTCTCTGGCTGGGTCCATACTTGGAGGTGCAGGTTACTGGTGTTCTGGTTGTTCAGCAGGGCCAGGTGAAACATCCTGGAGGCCAGACACAGGGGCATCCACTCTTTCCAGGATAATGATGGTTTGATCATCTGGCTCAGGGGACATTTGCAGGGACTCCGGGTGAGATGCCTGGTATGAAGAGGGCCCTGTGTATGAAAAATGACGGTAAGTATATAGGATATAATATGTTTGTATATTGCATTCTGAACACTGGCTAGGAAAGAATAATCTTTAGCAACTACAGATTCTTTCACAATGTTTGCATTCCTGATTGCTTGTCCTATGCTACCTGCTTCAGGATGCACTTATTATCCTTTTAATACCCATTATCATTTGGACTATGTATGGTTGAGGGGGCTAAATAAGCAAAGTGTTTTTAACCTACAAATATGAAAATTTAGTCATCCAAATGCTGCTAGACCGTGCTTTGGGGTAAACTAATACTATTTTAGTACTCCCTCTGTGTAGTACATGCTGGGGTATTGTGACTAAACTGCATGCTTTAAAAAGTGGAGATGTTGCCTATAGCAACCAATCAGATTTTAGCTGTCATTTTGTGTGATGCAATAAATAAAGTAAAGGTATATTCAGAATGGTTGCTATAGGCAACATGTCAGTTTAGTAAATGTAGCCCTAAGATCACATTGCAAACCAAAAAAAAATAAAAAAAAAACCTTTAACAGCAACATTTGCACAGAAAATCAATTAACGCCATTATTTCTCTCCTAAACAGAAATCACGCACCTGCTTGCTCGTCTGTGCCCGAATCTCTCACTGAAGGTGGAGGTGTAGGTCTCGGACTGGGACTGTACTGCGGTCCTGGCGAATCTGGATGTATTTGAAAAAGCATACAATGTATTTGCAGCAAAAAACAATTTCAAAATATACAGTTTATTTCAAAAATGTGTTTGCAAATAAAAAAACAGGTTTTTTTTTAAAAAAAAAAAAAAAACCTTTACAAACTACTAGAGTAAAAAATACACTTGAAAAAGAAAAAAGTCACTTTTAAAAAGCAAAAAGCATTTCAAAAAAGAAAAAAGCATTTTTAAAAAGAAAAAAACATTTTAAATACTGTTAGAGTAAAATATGCAAATAACTCACCAACTACTTGGCCAAAAGAGGGCGAATCCGTGTCTTGGACGTTTATCCCCTCGACAATCTCTGCCGGCATTATCTGGCGCAGCTCCTCCTCGTACGTTCTGTACTCAATACGAAGAGGGGGGCCACCACCCGTGCGCCTGGTTGCCCTCATTTCCTGGGCCATCTTCTCTTTCAGCCTCCTTTTAATATCAGAAAACCGCTTGCGGCAGTGCGCCACTGTCCTCTTTAGTGGGCCCACCTTGTTCACGGCATCACAGACTCTCCCCCACAATTGGTGACGCCACCTTAGAGGAGTCCGGGCTGCCAGGTTGCCTAGGATGACCTCATAACAGGGAACGATATTGTGCACCAGCACACAATTCTCATCATGTGAGAAACGCACATTCCTCCCTGTCTTTGTCTTCCTGCCCTGTCCTGTCTCCTCAAACTCTCCCTCTCCCTCCTCTGACCCCTCAACCTCCATCTCCCTCTCCTCAGCCTGTTCTCCCCTCCTATCTCTGGACATTTTCACACAGAGAAACACAAAACACAGAAAGACTTACAAACACAAAGGACAAACTAGACTAACTACAGACACACTCTCAACACAGTCACACACAAGTAACACAGACAAAGGACAAGTCAAACACAAAAAATACAAGACAGAAAATAAATGAGACAATAAATGTACAAAACAGAAAAATACCACAGGACTACTCACACTTCAATCAGATATCGCTCCACCAATCCACCAAACTCCAACTCTCACCAACTCTCACAAAGCACTATCCTCCAAACTCCTCTCACAAAACTCCTCTAAACCCTATCAGAGAAAAAAGTGTCAGGCCAGTGGTTTATATAGGGCTTGTGATGTCAAATCTCCTGACTTTGAAAATAGCCAATAGTAACAGGCCAGGAGACAGGTGTAATTTTCAAAAAAAACGCCTTTACACGAAAGCGCCGTCATTTCAAGCAAAAGCGCCATGTTCTATTCAAAGCTGCCGGCGGCTTTGAGCATTACATCCCGTCGTTACATCGCCGGCGGCTTCAAATTGAAGATGAAATGCGCCCATTAGTAAATGCGGCTGTTTGCAATGCAAACCCGCCGGAAAACCGCCGCCATGCATGGCGGCTTCAAGCCGCCATGCATCACGCCTGATAGTAAATCTAGACCTTGGTGTTTGAAAAGCAGTTATAAATAAATTAATTTACATTTACACAGATTTTCAAGGTCTGGCATCACAGTGGAAGGGGGATCGTGGGTACAGGCAGAAAATGTCCTGTAAATGTAAAAGTTTTGTTCACCTTTGGTAGTTAGGAACCAGTGTCTGGTACTCAGGAGGGGGAGAAGGTGCTGTACAGGTAGGTGAAAATCTGCTTTACCCTAATTACTTATGAGCTGGACATTAGGAAGTGTCTATTCTGACCATTAGACTGATTAGACTGGTCTATGTATCCTTAAATCTCCAATGATTTTTGTTACCCAAAAAACTTGTTCCAATCATAGGTGAAATCAATTATTTAGGAATAATGTAATTATGTTTTGGTCTTTTTTGCTTTGTTGGCTTTTCTTACATATCTTTCCAAGAAAAAACTATATTTTTATGGGGAATAATCTGAAATTCTGTTTAGTGAGAAGGATTTGAAGCTGCAGCTATAACTAGTATAGTATATACTATATAAACTATATAACTAGTCTAGTGCTGGATTAAAAAAAACCTAAAAACACATTTCTATTCTTACAGCATAGTCACTATTCAGTAAAAACCTTAAGGGTAGTCAAAAGATATTGGACATTCTGAGTCATCAGCCCTGCACAGGACACTCAGTAATTGGTTGACTGTCATCTAGACAATATTGGAAACAAAACAAATAGCTTTGCAAGAAAACAGCTTTTCCTATGCATAAAATTATATATAGATATGTATTAACACGAATACTCTTTGCTTTGGGGCATCGCACAGAAGACTGAGCAGCTTGTGTGAACGCAGCACCATTCTTTTTATACTAATCGATGTAACTTTATTACACAAATGTATTGACATTTTATTACACAAAATACCTTAATCATAGCATGGACGGTTCAAACACTTGCACATACACACAAAGGAAGACAATAACAATAAAATCAAATGTTTTCAGGCATATTCTGTCAGTTGTTGTAAACTGGATTTGATTTGCAAGCTAATTAATTCTGGAAAAAAGGCAACATGAGTTGTTTTTAATAGATGCGCACATCTCAAGGGTTTCAATAAAATGTAATTGGCTTTTGACATAATTAAAATGTTTATTGTTTGTCACATTCCATTGTATTTTGCATTTCATAAGCAAATATGTCAAGTGCTGTATCATCATTAATAATGACATCTTCAAAAAAATTACTATTGATTTGTTTTAATATTATCAGAATATTCATATAAGAGCAGTGTTTTACAATTTGATTAACTCCACAAATACTTTTTCATGTGTTTTTTTTTAAATAATGAGAGGCTTTCGGCTAAGGGGCCAGCATGCAACAGTACTGAAGCCTAGGTAGGCGAAACACTAAAATAAATTCTCAACCCTGTGGTGTTTTAAAATGGCAAGACATCCCCCTGCCTCCAAGAAGAAAAGTCTCCTTGTCAACTGAATTTCTTAACTAAAGTGATCATAAGATCTTAATTTAATTGTCTTAGACCATTACATAGCTCAAATCATAAATATGATCATACTCCAATCTTCAACCAAAGTCTAAGTTGTAGCTGTACTCCTAGTTTACTTTACTTGACAAAACTTGATGCACTCTAATTTTGGGATACAGTTGCAAGTTACCCTTTGTGTTTTGCAAAAGGGCTATAGGGGCCAAATACTGGTATTTTAGCCATGGGTCCGCTAACATCTGCTAGGCCCTGCTAAGGCGAAGACTGACGTTAGTAGACAAAAGGCAAAATGTCCCCATGCTAAATGAAAGATATATAATGCAAGGTGGTTCTGACAAAAGTGCAAGGTAGACATGAGAGGAAAGCCGAGGAGGGGCTAAGATGAGAAGGAGGGGCTAAGCAGAGAAGGAGGGGTTTTAATGGCCCTCCTTTAAATCTCTGATTGGTTATTCGTGAGTCCATGGAGGAGTGAGCGTGTCTGACACTCTAATAGGTGCCATTGCAACACACAATATTGTTGCCAAGTAACCACTCTTCATAGCTAATTTATTACACAGAGACAAGTTAATAAAGATGAAAATCGAAAGGCGCAACATAAATGTATAAGGATAATAAGCCACTCAAATGCTATTACAATGTCCTGGAATAGTGAGCAATAAACAGGACTATGTCTGAATTTCCGTGAATATGTGGTGTGAAGCAATCAATATGGGGAGGAAATTATCTGTAAAAAGGAGGACTATGAATTAGTTATGTAAAAAGCTCCCCAAATCAAAGTCTACACCATTGGGTGCCAAGGATCCTAGATCATAGATCCATTTTGCTTCTTCCCTTGAGATCTTTGCTATATAGTTTCTGCCCCTCCAGTTTTGTTTCACCTTTTTGATACCTAAAAATTGCAATGTCGTGAAGTCACTATTATGGTATTGCATAAAGTGTGCAGATACACTATGATTTTCTACTTTGTTTTTAATGTTTCTGCAATGTTCCGCGAGTCTGATTTTCAGACTCCTGGTTGTTCTCCCTATGTACTGTTTATTACAAGTGCACTGTAGAAGATAAATGACACCTGTGGTGTCACAAGTTATCTTCTCCTTAATGCAAAATTTCTTTCCATTGTGGTTAGATGTAAACTCTACAATAGGTTTGGTGGTATGAACATTTGTGTTCCTGCAGTTGGAACATTTGTTGCAAAAATAAAAACCAACCGTATTATTATTCATCCAAGTATTAAGAGTTGCCTGCTTTTGAATGGGTAGCGCACTACTTACTAAACTATTTTGAAGATTGTGTGACCTTTTAAATGTAATTTTCGGTCTAGTTGGAATAAGGCCAACCAGTTTCTCATCTTTCAGAAGTATTGGCCAGTATTTTGAAATCATATTACTTCTTTTTTGGCATGGACACTAGATTGGGTAATGAATATGATGTTAGTCTGTTCTGATTCATTGTGTAAAGTCTTGTCTTTAGTTTTCAAAAGGAGATTCCTATCTATTTCTCTTGCTTTCTTGATCGCATCCTTCACTACATCGGAATTGTACTTTTTTTCTTCAAACTTAGCACTCAGATCCCCTGCCTGTTCTTCAAAATCCTGTATTTTTGTGCAATTTCTTCTTAGTCTTTTAAATTGACCCCCTGTTATGCTCTTTAGCCACTGAGGGTGGTGATTACTAGTTGCTAAGATATGGCTACTACAATCTACTTCCTTCATAAAGGTCTTTGTTTGGAAGCTCCCATCTTGGACACTTATTTCCATAAACTCTATCTGCTCCTGTTCCAAAGATGATTCCATTTCTAGCATGCTGGTAATATGCGTGTAAAGTGATGTGAGATCACACGTCATCATATTGTAATTTTCTTTCCATTCTAGACCATCAAGAACATTGAGTACTTGTGTGGTATCTCTCAGGTAGCTTTTCTGATTGGCCACTAGTGGTTGCAAAAATACATCTATATATTCAGAAAGTCTAGAGGTTAGGGATCCTATCCCCGATACTATAGGCCTCCCCGGTGGGTCAACCATAGACTTGTGAATTTTGGGGAGGAAACAGAATACCGGTATTCTCGGATTCGTAATGAATAAATATTCACGTTCTTTTTTGGAGATAATGCCCTCCTCTTTTCCCTTATTCAAAAGTTGAAGTAGCAGTTGATTGTATGAGTAAGTGGGGTCTTCTTTAAGTTGCTCATAGGTTTCATATTCTTCCAATAGTCTAAGTGCCTGTATCTTTTACAGTGACCTTGTAACAAACAGTACATAGGGAGAACAACCAGGAGTCTGAAAATCAGACTCGCGGAACATTGCAGAAACATTAAAAACAAAGTAGAAAATCATAGTGTATCTGCACACTTTATGCAATACCATAATAGTGACTTCACGACATTGTAGTTTTTAGGTATCAAAAAGGTGAAACATAACTGGAGGGGCGGAAACTATATAGCAAAGATCTCAAGGGAAGAAGCAAAATGGATCTATGGTCTAGGATCCTTGGCACCCAATGGTCTAAATTTAGACTTTGATTTGGGGAGCTTTTTACATAACTAATTCATAGTCCTCCTTTTTACTTGTCCATCCAAATAATTTCCTCCCCATATTGATTGCTTTACACCACATATTCACGGAAATTCAGACATATGTATAGTCTAGGGATGTGCACCGGCGACTTTTGAGGTCTCGTGTTTTGTGTTTTGGATCCGGATTTTCGTTATTTTTGAGGTTCGGATTTGTCTCGCAAAACACTTGACGAAAGGTCTCGGTTCGGATTTAAGGTATTGGATTCGGATTTTTTTTGAAAAAAACATAAAAAGTTTAAAAATCAAGTTTTTGGGCTTATTTTCACTCCTAGGCTATTATTAACCTCAATAACATTCAATAACAAGCATTTCCACTAATTTACAGTGTATTCTGAACACCTCACAATATAGTTATTAGTCCAAAACGTTGCAACAAGGTATCTTTCTGGACTGCGTAGAGGAGTGGGTCACCACAATATATATTAAAAACCCTGAACTTTTATGATTCGCACCAATAAATGTACCTGGACTGCGTAGAGGAGTGGGTCACCACAATATATATTAAAAACCCTGAACTTTTATGATTCGCACCAATAAATGTACCTGGACTGCGTAGAGGAGTGGGTCACCACAATATCTTAAAAACCCCGAACTTTTATGAATCGCACCAATAAATGTACCTGGACTGCGTAGAGGAGTGGGTCACCACAATATATTAAAAACCCTGAACTTTTATGATTCGCACCAATAATTGTACCTGGACTGCGTAGAGGAGTGGGTCACCACAATATCTTAAAAACCCTGAACTTTTATGATTCGCACCAATAAATGTACCTGGACTGCGTAGAGGAGTGGGTCACCACAATATATATTAAAAACCCTGAACTTTTATGATTCGCACCAATAAATGTACCTGGACTGCGTAGAGGAGTGGGTCACCACAATATCTTAAAAACCCCGAACTTTTATGAATCGCACCAATAAATGTACCTGGACTGCGTAGAGGAGTGGGTCACCACAATATATATTAAAAACCCTGAACTTTTATGATTCGCACCAATAAATGTACCTGGACTGCGTAGAGGAGTGGGTCACCACAATATCTTAAAAACCCCGAACTTTTATGAATCGCACCAATAAATGTACCTGGACTGCGTAGAGGAGTGGGTCACCACAATATATTAAAAACCCTGAACTTTTATGATTCACACCAATAATTGTACCTGGACTGCGTAGAGGAGTGGGTCACCACAATATAAATTAAAAACCCTGAACTTTTATGAATCGCACCAATAATTGTACCTGGACTGCGTAAAGGAGTGGGTCACCACAATATATTAAAAACCCTGAACTTTTATGATTCGCACCAATAATTGTACCTGGACTGCGTAGAGGAGTGGGTCACCACAATATAAATTAAAAACCCTGAACTTTTATGAATCGCACCAATAATTGTACCTGGACTGCGTAGAGGAGTGGGTCACCACAATATATTAAAAACCCTGAACTTTTATGATTCGCACCAATAATTGTACCTGGACTGCGTAGAGGAGTGGGTCACCACAATATCTTAAAAACCCTGAACTTTTATGATTCGCACCAATAATTGTACCTGGACTGCATAGAGGAGTGGGTCACCACAATATCTTAAAAACCCTGAACTTTTATGATTCGCACCAATAATTGTACCTGGACTGCGTAGAGGAGTGGGTCACCACAATATCTTAAAAACCCTGAACTTTTATGATTCGCACCAATAATTGTACCTGGACTGCATAGAGGAGTGGGTCACCACAATATCTTAAAAACCCTGAACTTTTATGATTCGCACCAATAATTGTACCTGGACTGCATAGAGGAGTGGGTCACCACAATATCTTAAAAACCCTGAACTTTTATGATTCGCACCAATAATTGTACCTGGACTGCGTAGAGGAGTGGGTCACCACAATATCTTAAAAACCCTGAACTTTTATGATTCGCACCAATAATTGTACCTGGACTGCATAGAGGAGTGGGTCACCACAATATCTTAAAAACCCTGAACTTTTATGATTCGCACCAATAATTGTACCTGGACTGCGTAGAGGAGTGGGTCACCACAATATATTAAAAACCCTGAACTTTTATGATTCGCACCAATAATTGTACCTGGACTGCGTAGAGGAGTGGGCACTGGGCACCACAATAAAATATATAAAAAACCTTCAACAGATCTGCATTACACTACACATACGGCTGCTCCTCCATCCTCTCCATCATATACATGTTGGAGTTTTAGCGTGTGACAACCTCTTGTTTTTGATAATGTCAGTGCATTTTGAATATTTTTCAATTTGCCCCACACCACTGAATGTACTTTATCTATGATACGCAATACGCATCTATCTATCTTGACTGCGTAGTGTGGTGGCCCCGGTACACAATTTGGTACCGAGGCCACAATATAATTAAAAAACCCTCCACGTGTCTGAATTCCACCAAACAAGTATCTGGACTGCATAGTGGGGTGGCCCCGGTACCCAATTTGATACCGGGGCCACAATACCTCCTCCAAACATGGTACAGACAATTCGTCATTGAGATCCCAGACAGACAGGGTCAAAGTGTTATTGTTTGACTTTGTAAACCCAAAAAACTGTCCCTGTTGCACATAGTCGTGCAATGAAGACTGACTTTTTCATTTAAAGGCACGATCTTTCAAGTGTAGTGTTTGTAAGTCTAAGTCATATTATACTTTTGGTAAAATTGGTTTATTTTGTTCCTCTTTATGGTAATTAATTAGTAATAGAATTAAAGTATGAAATAGAATTAAAGTATGAAATAGAATTAAAGTATGAAATAGAATTAAAGTATGAAATAGAATTAAAGTATGAAATAGAGTGGTATAGAGTTGTAGTGTGGTATAGATAGAGTGGTCCACACAATATAATAATAAAACCCTCAACTGGTCTGAATTCCACCAAACAAGTATCTGGACTGCGTAGTGTGGTGGCCCCGGTACACAATTTGGTACCGAGGCCACAATATAATTAAAAAATTGGGCATCAACTGTCACCGTTGTTTAATATCTGATACACCTAAATATGGACTGCACAGTGGAGTGGCCCCGGTAGTAAATTTGGTGCCGGGGCCACAATACCTCCATCAACCCTCTAAATCCCACTCCACTGATGGCGGACACCGGGCGCACGTCTAACACCAACATTGCAGTTACAGCCGCAGTTATACGCTTTGCAATAGGGTGACTACTATCGTATTTTGTGGTCATGGCAAACGACTGTTGGACGGTCAATTGTTTTGTGAAAGACTTAGCGGTCTTACGACTTCCCCTCTGGGAAGATGACCGACTAACAGCAGCAACAGCAGCAGTGGCAGTAGTAGGCGTACCGCTGCAGGATTCCTCGGATGAATCCCGTATTGAGGAGGACTCAGTCTGGCTGCTGACTTGGGCTGCAGGACTGAATCTGATGGAGATTGTGGAGGAAGTTGACGAGGAGGGTGTTGCTGGTGTGTATCCAACTGGACCACGGGATTTAGGTGTCCCTGTACCGATGAGGGTCCTAGCCCCAGTTCCTGAACTAACCACTGAACTATGAAGGTTATTCAGGTGACGTATAAGGGAGGATGTTCCTAGGTGGGCAAGATCCTTACCCCTGCTTATTTGAGCTTTACATAAGCTACATATGGCCATACATTGGTTGTCTGGATTTGGATAAAAATAACTCCAGACCGAAGAGGTGCATTTTTTGGTCTTCTGACCAGGCATGACGATGGGCTTTTTCATCCCATGGACATCAGCTGTTTCCCCCCCTGGTGCCTCATTTACAATAACCACATCACCATCCTCATCATCAAGTTCCTCCACAGCGCCAGCTACATCATCAATAGCCTCCTCCCGAGCCACCTGTTCCCGTACAGTGATGGGAAGGTCAGGCTTGACAACCACCAACACCCTTGGACTCGCCTTGGGGATTTGTGATAATTTCTCTTTAGAAGGCAGAGTTGTTTGCTGTTTTGTTGCTGACAGCATAACTCTCTTCAATTTTTTGTAGGGGGGGGGAGGAGGAGGAGGGCTAAGATCCGTGGGTGAAGCTGAACCACTAGTCATGAACACGGGCCAGGGCCTAAGCCGTTCCTTGCCACTCCGTGTCGTAAATGGCATATTGGCAACTTTACGTTTCTCCTCAGATGATTTAAAGTTTCTCTTTTTGCTACTTTTTCTTAACTTGGGCTTTTTGGATTTTACATGCCCGGTACTACGAGATTGGGCATCAGGCTTGGAAGACGACGTTGATGGCATTTCATCGTCTATGTCATGACTAGTGGCAGCAGCTTCAGCATTAGGAGGAAGTGGGTCTTGATCTTTCCCTACTTTATCCTCCAAATTTTTGGTCTCCATTATATGTAGCACAAGATACTGCAGAATGTGTGAACTTGGTAATATTGCAGTACCAATGGACTTATACTGCTGGATTGGTTTTGCAAATTTGGTTATAATTATTATATTTTTTTTATTTTTTTTTAATTTTTTATTTTTTTTTACTTTTTTTTTATTTTTTAAAAACTTGGGAATAATGGGGAAATAACTATGCCCTTAGAAGCACAGAGCACAGGACACAGCACCACTGGACTGAACAGGACACGGCACAGGACCCAGCAGCACTACGGAACTCAGCAGGACAGAGCACAGAACACAGCACCACTGGACTGATACTGCAGAATGTGTGAACTTTGTAATATTGCAGTACCAATGGACTTATACTGCTGGATTGGTTTTGCACATTTGGTTATAATTATATATTTTTTTTTTAATTTCTAATTTTTTATTTTTTTTTACTTTTTTTTTATTTTTTAAAAACTTGGGAATAATGGGGAAATAACTATGCCCTTAGAAGCACAGAGCACAGGACACAGCACCACTGGACTGAACAGGACACAGCACAGGACCCAGCAGCACCACTGACCTCAGAAGGACAGAGCACAGCACACAGCACCACTGGACTGATACTGCAGAACACAGCACAGCACAGCACAGCACAGCACAGCACAGCACAGCACAGCACAGCACAGAACAGAACTAAACAGCACAGAACTAAACAGCACAGAACTAAACAGCACAGAGGACCACCTAACACACCCTCCCTCTACCCTGATCAATGCCCGAGTGAAGATGGCGGCGACTAGCGGGGAATTTATAGGATCCGAGTATCGCGAGATCCGACAACGGGATTATGAGTCAGAGCCTCAGTTTCACTTTTGAATTTGGCGCCAATACCCGGATCTGTCTCGGATCCGACTCGGATCCGCAACGTTCGGGTGGGCTCGGATTTCATAAATCCGAGTGCGCTCATCCCTAGTATAGTCCTGTTTATTGTTCACTATTCCAGGACATTGTAATAGCATTTAAGTGGCTTAGTATCCTTATACATTTATGTTGCACCTTTCGATTTTCATCTTTATTAAATTGTCTCTGTGTAATAAATTAGCTATCAAGAGTGGTTACTTGACAACAATATTGAGTGTTGCAATGGCACCTATTAGAGTGTCAGACACGCCCACTCCTCCATGGACTCACAAATAACCAGAGATTGAAAGGAGGGCCATTTAAACACAGAACTTCCGTCAGACACCCACATACATTTATCCCTGAGGAAACCTCATACTACGAGGTGAAACGCATTGGTTGACTTTTTTCGAAGTCAGCAAATTGGATAAAGTCATTTCAATTAAAATCGAGCAAACTTGGTTGTCTTTGTTTGAAAAGATGCGTACGACACGCTACGGCGTGAAAGGGCATACGCAGCTGCAACACGTGGCAACAACAGTATTTAGTCTTTTATATACATTCGCACAAACACGCACACTTGTAAAATAGTACACATTAATGGTAGTTGCAACACATAGTCATTTATGTCGAAATATAGTAGTGTTTATGTGTAATATTATAAGTTATATGCATATCAGTAAAACATATGGTACACCTTGAAGGAATCATGCCATGTGTGGTATCATACTAATCCCCTTCACATTTGCGACTGTCCGGTTCACTCTGCGAAGGGATCGCAGAGTGTATACGCAAGTTATTAATGTTAAGGAATTATAGACTATTATGATTAGAAATCTTGGCGGGAAGATCAGAGCCCATCCCCTGGAGAGATGACCCCCACCTTTGGATTCCTGAGCTTAAACTAGCCTATGATCTGCAACCCCCTGGACCCTCCTGATGCCTGGACCAATAGAAGCAAGCCACACCTTTGCATTGTTTTACTGTATCTCTGTTTGTATATAAGCAGCAGCTCCTCATGTAGTGTTAAGTCACCTAGACCACAGACTTCAGGACTGAATGACTGTTCACTGGATCCAGAGCGCCTGCGATAAGTAACAGCTGTACTTATTATTAATTCGCTTGAATATATTCTGCTACTTTTTGAGAATAAATCTTTGTGCGTTGGAAACACAAATCGAGATTCGACAATCGTTATTGGATAGCGACAAAACGCTCATAACACTTTACACCTAGGTCATCTCATCTACCACTCTGGAAGACCGGGCAGAACCTTTACACTCCTCTCAGGTAATTTACATCTTCCCACGAAGTGGGACTTGCCAGCAGACCGAGACATCTCCCTCTGAGAAAACTGTGAGATGCTGCACATGCGTACATCGATCTACACTTACCAGCTGTTTCAAACGGACCACTTCCATTCCCACACCGCAAGGCTAGGATGGACAGAACAACAGAAATATCACCCACAAACTGTGAGTCAATATTGGATGCTGTTTTTGGGACTATATTGTAATTCAGCACATCTCTTTTGGGACTTTGTTTTTATATTCAGTTAATATTATCATGACTTATACCTAGGATCATTGTAGCTATATACAGCGGATCCTTGCTACATCATTCTCTCCGCACACTTTACCCCTTTCATATGTACTATGGAAGATTGAGTGGATTTGTGTATAACCAATGTGTACCATTTGGTGATTTTTGACTCTGGCCAGAGCAATCACAGTGTTTTATTTCTTTTTGCATTATAAAATTATAAAAAGTTGTGATTTTATCTCCAGAAATATTATTCATGCTGTGGTGGAACGCTAGGGAATCATATTCTTTATTCTTTATCTTTTGGAATGGTGGAGAAACCATTCAGGTCCCTATAGGCAACACCCTATCTATACAGTATTCACACACAATTTTAGTCAGACAGTGCTTGGTATTTATCTGATATATAATAACCTGAAAGAGGCTTGTTGGGTAATGTATTAAACATAATAGTTCATCCTTAGGATGCGAGGGAAAAAAAATTGCCTCCACTCCATGTTCTTCGCTTTTTTGGTATCTCTGCCAGGCATTACAGATTGGAAATTCTCCACTGTAAATGTGCGTGTCAGTTTAAAGCTGGGTACACACTATTGAAAATTACTTCAGATGCGATTTCTGCGATTTTACCAAAGACTGAAAGTCCTGATGAATGTGATTAACCTTCGGATCTGTGAGTTTCATCTGTCATAACCATCTTCTGAAAAGATTATAGTTCTGTACACTCCATAGATATCTGCCTACGCTGCTGGTCGTGAGTGTATACACACATCTACATCGATATTGTTCCATAGTTGATCGTGATTTTTAGGAAGTTTATAAAACCAAATCAAGCGATATGAAAAAACATGATCGTGGGAGCGTACACACTCGGACAAAATGATCAGTGTGTAAAATTATGAGGTTGTTACACTGCACACACTTAAGTAGGAATCGTGTGATCTACGCGATAATTGCAGTGTGTACAGTGTAACGACCTCATAATTTTACACACTGATTTTATAAGATATAAACACCTATTATTTTAACTTTGCTAACACCAGAAATTCTTCTTGAATTGTTTTCTAATGTCTATATTGTAGATGTGTTGTGTAATTTTAAGATAAAAAGTAACAATGGGAGGATCCTCACCTCTGAATAGATGCTCTTTCCGTGGAGGCATCCTCCTAAATACTGTATCATACAGACAAGGAGGATGAATACTGTGCCACAACCAAATTGCAGATGAAGACCTCCATGAAAAAACAGGCAGTATTTAAATTATGTGCAAAACAGAATACTAATTTGCACCCCTTGCATTGTAACATGGTTTTGTTCAGGAGACTGAAATAAGAAGTTTCTTAAGTTAAAATCCTTAATGAATCAGGCCCTATATTTCTTAGGTTAAATCAGAACTAACTTTGCGAGGAGTTGATTGATGGTAATAGTCATAAATAACGTTATAAAATGGCCTCACTACTTTTGCCAGACTATTAGGACCTATAACCCCAGATAGCCTCCTTTCACAGGAAGATAATCTCTATTGTTGTGTGATCAATGAAGGAAGTCCCCGCATTGCCAGGCATTCACAAGTGGCATTCACTTGTGATTGGCTAAATGAATATTGCTAACTCCTGGTCAATTGATTCTTTTATCACTCTACATTGATGTAGGAGCAAGTTAAGATCCTTAATGAATCAGCCCTACGTCTCTGGTTGTACAGAACACAACTATTCTTATGTTGGTGGTATCTTCACCGGCCACACCAGCCACTCTAGGGAAAAAAATCAACTGTGTAAAATCAGTCATTCAATTTTTATAAATGACATGCTTTTCCTGTTATTTTTAGCAATTACACAAATAAATGTTGGTAGCAATAGAATAAAATAACTATGGCCTTTTGAGGTTTGTGCATTTCCATGTGTGTCACTGAGTTCACAAGAGATGCTGTATTGTATGATTATCGTCATTATGCACAGTATAACAATGTAATCCCTGCAGTAGAGATGCTGTACAATCCTCTACATGGACAATTACGGAGTGCACTGTAAGGTAGGTCAACGGGCAGCACATTAAACCAACGAACAGAGTTGTATGAATAAATTACAAGTAATAAACAAATCCAGACTCTCAGGCAGCAGATACAATATGCAGTGATAATAGAAAATGGAGCACTCCTATCCTCTCCCAGTGGGGGAGGTAAAAGATAAAGAGGGAAATAGTTGACAAAGTATTTCATTTCTGAAATCAAGATAGGGGCTGTGAGAATATACAATTACCATTAAATCCATCGTGCAGCATTGCAGAAAAAAAACATAAATCTGTATTCATAGTCATGAGTGCAGCAAGCAGAGATCGGAGTCATTTTAATTTTTATAAAAAAAATATATGCCAGCAAAACCACATAAGACTCTTGTATTTATATTATTAAAAACTGAGAAGTAATAAATGGTTTACTTCTTGTTGATGATGGAAATGTTGGCTGTTTGTGCGTTTTCGCGTTTTGTTGTTACCTGTAATCTCTCACTTTACAGTTGCCAAGCGCAGGTTCTAGCCCACAAAGTGCGTTTTTACAGCTGACGATTTAGATGAATAAGTCCTCTACCATGGAGTAACATTTGCAATAGTCTCTGTGCGATTATTGGCTAAGCTTGGTATATTTACTATGCGACAGTTCCATTTTTTGAAACGGTACTTTTATTAAAGACAAAGTCCATCTTGTTTTGTCTTTTTTTTTTTTTAAATACAGTATTTTTATTGGAATTTTCAGGGTACAAGCATACCAACAAACAAAGAACAAAAAAAAACAACAAAAAAAACAAACAAAACACAATCGCATATATGCCAATATTAAATATCAGAAACATTGCAAGACAACAGTATCGCATAGTGAGAACATTTGTGCAATACTCATTTAGGAACATACATCGTAAATGCTCATCCATAAATACTTTGCAGAGGCAGGACTCAACATTTTATCCTAAACATTTATTGTGAGATCCAGGGAGACCAAACACTGGTAATCGGGACATCTTAACTCGGGGACACAAGATAAAACGGAGACTCCAACCACCTCTACCATATAACCTCAAATTTTTGCAATGCCTGCCTGCTGGTATAAACAAATCTCTCGTGCCCTATAGTGGTGTTAACCAGGACTTTCCAGCTCCTAATTGTGGGGCTCGTCGGGGCTAACCATAGGCGCGCTATGCTAACCTTAGGCACCATAAGCAACTGGGAAATATACATTTTTGACAATTTATTAACCTTTCCCTTCAAGCGAAGTCCAAAGAGACAGGTGGCCAATGAACGAAGTGAAACCTCAATTCCAGTTTTTTGAACACAGCGTATGACCCTACGTCAAAAAACTTGTATACAGGGACACTCCCAGAGGAGGTGCCAGAAACTGCCATTTGGTTTTGTCTTTAATAAATTTGCTGCATATAGAAAATGACTTCAAAGCGCCGGGCATCGGTGGTTCTACGGAACCGCCACATAGCAAATATATCCCAAAGTTTCTACTGTGAATGTGCTACCACTGTATGTAGAGAAGGGAATGAGTGAGACACCAGTATTAACCCATCATGAAGTGTGGTGTTTTACTGGCCACACAGTATAAGTAATTTACAAAGTGCAAAGTGGGTAAGAGGAAATATGTTTCAAAATGCACTTTACTGTCTTCTGCATAACAAAGAGCAAAACCATAGCTCACGACTCTAAATACCTGGAACTAGCAGATGAACCAATCACTATAAGACACTTACCTCAGTATCCTATTATTTTATGAGTTCCTTAGTTTGCTGCAAATATTTCAGCACTTTCTGCATATATCTGCAGATTGTTAAACCAGATAAAGGTGCTAAAGCAAAAGGGTGCAGCTGCAGACAGGGTGGATATTATGGAGTACATTTATTAAAACAGAGATCAGTCCTGAATCCTGTGAAAACTTGCCTACGTAATGTGGAGTTCTCTTTGCCTCCCAGAAGTGTAAGCCACCCTGTCAGATCCTGCCTGATCTTCTTGCAAAGTGGGTGGAGCTGACCATGATGACATAATTTGTGCTGTCACACCCCCACACTTGTCCCTTGGACCTCACCTCTGGAATCTCCCAGTGGCGAGGTATAAGAAGTAGGTATAGAAGAATGTTCAGCTGCCATGATGGCCGGAGGTGAGGAGGATCTGGCAATGCTGGAATGCACACCCCTCTGTGGCCCAACTCCCACCGTGGCCACCACTCTGCTCTCAAAAGAGAAGAGTAGAGGCCTCTTCTGTCTGTGCCGGATCCAGTGCATAGATCATGGTAAAGGACCAATCGGCTCTTTACTATGCATGCACAGGATCTGCACAACCCCAGAAAAAGCCCCCACTCTGAACTCTGAGGCTAGAGCTGTACTGATGGGCCCCTCACCAAAGTTTGCTGTGGAAATGAGCGAAGCAGTGTTCTACCTGTGCTGCAAACATAGTTTTTACACACAAGTTGAAAATTAAAATATTGCACTGATTTACATCAAGAATTCAGCAATCATGTGATTCACAAAAACAAAATCTATGGTTAAAAGCTAACTGCTCTCCAGACACTCAGGGTGTGAACACACATCCAACAGGAAACCTGGTAGCTCCCAAATGCCGTCTACCATATTTAGTGTGAATGTCTCATGGTTTTGGACATGCCAGTTAAGCAATGATATAGTATCTTTGGTATACAAGAATTTGTTAGCCCCCGGATTTCCCTTAGTCCCTCAAGTATACACCTTTCAATGTGCTATTTGTCAATATTGTAATGCAGGTAAGAGTGTAAAAATGTATGTATCAGTATTGCACCAACCCCGATGCTCCATTCTTGATAATATGTATTGTTTTTTTCACCAATGAAGAATTGTCAAAATTGTATGTGCTAGTTATTGCTGATTTATTTAGAAGTTGTATAGAGCCTTAGCCATGAGCAGGAGCTGATGCCACCACTGTAGCAGAGAAACGACTGAAAGAATTCTTAAGTAGATTCAGTTCCTGCTGACATAAGCTCAGATCAAGGAACATACTTTGTGGGACAAGTTAGGAAAATGTTTGTGAAACACTATAAATAAAACAATAATTGCACACACCTTTTCATAAAATGGGAGAATAGACCATATTATTAAAGGGTGAAAGGTTCTATGGCTGTCACCCATTGCACTATAAATCAAGAGGGTCACTGCCAGTGGCGGAATTATGTGTTTAAAGTGTTAAACTATCAAAACTTCTACAATCTGCTAGTGCTATATTAGATGGCCAAGAAAATGCTTTACTTGGGGAACTGTCAAATTAAGGGGAAGAAGGGCCTTTTTCTAGAAGCTTGTCATAGCCACACTAGGAATTTGATGGCGGCTGCCTGCCAGCAGTTGGCACAACTGAGCAAGGAGGTGCGGAGTATTCACCAGGGAACCCCCGCAAGGAGGTTTGGACTTTGCTGCGTGGGACTGCAGGTCGCGGCCCTCTATGTCAGCCACTGGCAAGGCAGCAATCAACTCGAGGTTAATAATAGATAATCAACGGAGCCAAAACAGATGGTAAAAGAGGTATTGAAGAACAGCAGAGGTCTATGTCAGGTAATCAATAGTAATTAGCAGAAACGGGAGAATGTTGGAGCTGGAGCAATACCCTGGCAATTAGTGGGTGTTGGAATCGGCCTTATATAGGCAATATAATTAGATTTGGCGGTCATAGGAGAGGAGACAAAAGTGTGAACTGTTCATGCACAGACCAGCAAACAGGAAGCCGGAGATCATGTCATGTTGCCAAGCAAGGGACCGCCCGTCCGACAGTGGCAACGAAGCAGGGACAGAGCCTGACAAAGCTATGATGTAACAGGTTATTTTGTTATTGTCAGCAAAAACATGCTGAAACTTCTTATCTGACATTATCTGCTGCCATAATTAAAGCAAACAAACATATTGTGCTTATTGCATTCATTTATGGAAATTATTGTATTTTTACTGAAACTATTGGCTAATTAGTACTATCTGTTTAAAAGGTCATTCGTCCTAAGTAATATTGACTTGTAGCATAAATCCTTTCCTTGTATATTATTCCACAACACAGTTTAAGTGGTAAATACTCAAGTAGCATGCCCTTATTTGCACACAATATAATAATGTAAGGAGAGAGAATAGTGCCTTGACAGTGTTATTAATAAATGTGAAAGCTGCATGTTCCATATAACATAATTACATAATACACAATACAAATTAATTAAATACAAATAACTATTTCCGCCCACCCCTTTAAAACTCATATAGGTATCTTCTCTTCTGCCATAGTCCAAATGAAAATGTCAGTCAAGTAATGGAAAAGACAGTCGAAACTTCCTATAATATATCTTCCACACTAATGAACTAAGTCAGAAATCAATGCACAATCAGCCAATCAGAAGCAGCAAGCTGCTTCTGATTATTCATCATTCATCAGCATTATTGCATATCATTGCATCAGCCCTCAAGCTCCAGCAAAAGATACACCTAATAAAAGTGGATGCGCCCAAGTCTAATTGTGTTGCACTTATGTGAACACTCTCTTACAGTATTCAGCCTGTGCTTTCCCCACTCTGCTTCTCAGGTGCAAGGAGACACCAGTTTACCTACAGACGTACGAATCTGAATTTTTGGTATACATGTGCAGAACGGAAATGCCTATCTTACTATCTGATGCAAAACAAAACTGACATTCGTCCAATTTTAAATGAACCCTTCTATTTTAACTTTGTAAACTCTACCCAATACACAATTTTACATTTAGGCGAAATTATTGTTTAAAGTATTTATTCTGGGTTTCAGATAATTAACCTTCTTATGAAATACCTTCAGCAGAAAAGGTGGGCAAATAGTTGATTGTATTTATTTATTTATTTTTACAAGCTAAACAAACAAATATGACAATAAAACAAAAAGGAGCTGGGGGGTCGCAGGTGGAGGCTCGGAGGGCTGCCTGTTGTCCTCAACTAACTTAGGGTTTCCATCGGAGAGTACATGAAATAAAGATAGGGTGGTAGGGATATGAACAGTTAAGTGAGTAAACTGTACAGTATGCAGAGATAATAGAGAAATTGTCTATAATGATCGAGAGAGAGAGAGAGAGATAGAGAGAGAGAGTGAGAGAGAGGGAAAGAGACTGTCCAGTCACTGTCAATGACATTGATTAAATTAGTGATGTATATTTTATTTAAAGCCGTATTACAATCTAGTAATATCATTTACGAAGGCTCCTGTTCCCCTAGTCTCAGCTCATACTTCATGCTGCATTTTGTCTGTCTTTCCTGAGACTTCTCCTTTCCTCTCGCAGCCCTGGACAAGAATCAGAGGAATGATAACTAAGATGATAATCCCCCTGTCTAAAGTGCCCCAGGTTATTTCAGCTCTGGTGATACTTTAGTGGTTCTTGCATTGATTCCATTGCTTGCCTTCTACCTTGCACTGGTCCCATTCTCAGATCATTTTGTAGAACATATGGCCAGCCCTCATTGTCATGACAATACCATTAATCCTGCCTCCTTTGTACTTAGTATATCACCAGCAAACCCTTGGAATAGCTCTCAGCTTGACTTATGCCATTGTCTGCCAACCTTCCCTGCACTGATAATTCAAACCACCTCCAATCACTGGGCACATTTAGGGCTCTTACACAATTGTTGCAAAAGAAGAGTTTTCTTGCAGATGCTTTGCAGATGCTTTGTGGTGATTGCACATTGACAGCCATTTATTATAAGGATTATTTTTAATGCATTTTTCAAACGCACAGTACACATATTTTTATATTATATATAGAGAGACTGGTAGTTTCGATCTCATGACGTCAAGGAGAGATGCAACGGTGTGTGAGGTCCTCATTTGTTGCACTGACAGACTGATCAAATACGATTGTGCCAACATGTTTCATAATAGTTAAAATTATTAAACAAAGTCATACATGTTTCTATGAAGGGAATTTTGGAAGGATGTGCTAGTAGACAACTAAACAAGTTGGAGCAGAGGCATAAATCAGTTGCAGATAATGCAAAAGGATCCATGTCATTTTATAACACAGGACTGACAGCTTGTGCCCTGCATTGCTTTAGAGATGACCCACTGTGTCTTAAGTAATCACATCTAAACGTTACTACAACCATGTATCAATGTTTTGATACCCGAGCCACTTATTTATGACTTTTGTCTTATGGGAAGGTGCTCCATCATGATAGAAAAGGCATTGTTCATCACCAACCTGTTCTTGGATTACTAGGAGAAGTTGCTCTTGAAGGAGGTTTTGGTGCTATTCTTTATTCATGGCTGTGTTGTTAGACAAAATTGTGAGTAAGCCCACTCACTTGGTTGAGAAGCAACCTCACACATGAATGATCTCAGAATGCTTTACTGTTGGCATGACACAGGACTGATGGTAGCACTCACACCTGCTTACTGCCATTCCTGAGCAAGCTCTGTACTAGTGGTGCCCGATCCTGCAGCTGAATCAACTTTAGGAGACGACCTTGGCACCTGCTGGACGTTCTTGGGCGCCCTGAAGCCTTCTTCATAACTACTGAACCTCTCTCCTTGAAATTCTTGATGATCCGATAAATGGTTCATTTAGGTGCAATCTTACTAGCAGCAATATCCTTGCCTGTGAAGCCCTTTTTGTGCAAAGCAATGATGACTGCACGTTTCCTTGCAGGTAAACATGGTTATTATACTGTATATCTAGCGGGAGAGAGAATCGGGAAAGGGGACTCTACATCTACCGCACCAATGTTTCTGAGCGTATTCTCCTATATAACAATATCATGGTTCATATCTCTTATTAGTACCATGATCTGAAGAATGTAACCATATTAACAGGCATAAGTACAAAAAGGAAAAAAAGAATATAAAGGATGCATTGCTGCTCAGATGTATATATTTTCATAAAGAGATTTGTGACACTTATATATACAACTTAACTTTTATTGACTGTTTATTGCAGCGAAATATAAAATAAATAAAGTTTAAAAACAACTGTGTGCTTTAAAATCCGCTGGCTGATTTATACCGTCCATTGATTTTATGAGGAAACCTCTATCAGCAAGACAAGGATATTAGAGCTCTGTATAGACAACTCATATGTAAATATAGCAATCGTAGGCTGGCAATTGACACCTATATATAATAATTTAATTTACTATAAGCAGCGATAATTGCAATGTCCCAACTATATATACAGGCTAATAGTATGAATAGTTGAAGGTCATAGAACGGTAGGCACCCATAACTGACTATATATCATGATTTTAATGAGTTTGCTTAGTAAATATACAATGTATCTAATTTTAAACATGCCAGATTAATTATTATTGGCATCAATTGTAAACTAATATATGTCTTGTTTGTTTATTAACTTATTGACTACCAGACCGTTGCCCCTACTGATCTATAGAGCTGTTAGAGCAAATCAGATCCTTCATTATCTGTAAATGATAGGATTTCTGCCAGTGAAGTCTTTGTAGAGTCAAAAACTTCTGCTAATACCTAAGGCTCATAGGCCAATAATATCTTGCTTGTTTGTATCAATTCAATAGATAGGTAGTCAGCAAGATACGCTAGAACCTAACTGTTGCTCCTGCTAATCTTTGGGGCTAATACAGCAAACAGATACTAAATTTCTATAGTTCCTCTTGTTATAGTATAGACAAAGAATCGGTCAGCGGAAAACTTTAAACTTTGTTTATTTTATATTTCGCTGCAATAAACAGTCAATAAAAGTTAAGTTTTATATATAAGTGTCACAAATATCTTTATGAAAATATATACATCTGAGCAGCAGTGCATCCTTTATATTCTTTTTTTCCTTTTTGTAGGTAAACATGGTTAACAGATGAAGAACAATGATTTCAAGCACCACCCCTCTTTTAAAGCTTCCAGTCTATTATTCTAACTCAATCAGCATGACAGAGTGATCTCCAACCTTGTCTTCGTCAACACTCTCACCTGTGTTAACGAGAGAATCACTGACCTGATGTCAGCTGGTCCTTTTGTGGCAGGGATGAAATGCAGTGTAAATGTTGTTTTTGGGATAAAGTTCATTGTCATGGCAGAGAGGGACTTTGAAATTAATCGAAATTCATCTGATCACTCTTCATTACATTCTGGAGTATATGCAAACTGCCATCATAAAAAATAATATTTGTGTCATTCTCAAAACTTTTAGCTATGACTACAACACTTGCATATTAACGTCTATGATCCACCTATTTGAGCATGAGAGGCCACAAGTACAAGATATGTGCAACAAGTGCAATACAGATGCAAGTTGTACAGTGAGTAAATTTGGCACCAAGACGCATCTTTAAGTTGCAGATCTCGAGTCAAGAGATAATGTGAGAATTAAAAAAAGTTTTAGTTGCATCTTGGGTAAGAACAGGGAGTATTCCAGCAATATTTCAATGGTGAAGGTGACACAAATACATGACAGACAATATGTTATGTATAATATACGTGTAGCAGATAGGAAGAGAAAAACGAAAATAGTGTTGGTGAGGGAGATTCGAGTGAAGATTATAAACTCTGTTTTGGACATGTTGAGTTTTAGTCACATTTAGGACATCCATGTAGAATAACAGAGACAATTGGTTTCTCACACATGATGCAACTAAAATATTGTTGCATGCTATGATCATATCCTGGCTAGACTATTGCAACACTATCCTCTGTGGTCTACCACTAAACAGACTGCCTCAACTCCAATCTGTTATGAAAACTGCAACTATAATCCTTTCCTACTGCTTCTCAAGTGCTAATCCTCTCTGTCGCTACCCACACTGGCTCTATATTACACAGGATACAGTTCCAAATCCTAATCTTAACCTGGAACAAAGTCTTGAGCAATCTCATCTCCTTACATTTCTTTTTTTAATCTCTAGACCATTAGTGTCCAACCTTATAGCTCTTCTGAGCCGCATCGGCCAACAAAAACCTGTCAAGGGCTACATATAGAATTTAATATTTATTAATGACTGCAATGTAACCCGTATTCCTAATGAGTATAATAATAAAATGTAATAATGTAATAAAGTACAAAAAAATGTAATAAAGTATAATAATAAATAATAATGAACATAATAATATAACATTTACTTTTAAACAAAAAAAATAAGAACATGCCATTTTTAATGTGAACACTGAGCCTGCTTTTTCGATACCAGTGCATCTATATCTGGTTTGATAGAGGTTGTAGCGATGTGAAGAGTATTTTCAAGATGCTCATCTGAAATTTTTGTTCTATTTTTACTTTTTGTATGCTTCATACGGAAAAAAGTTGCTTGCAAATATACATACTCCCCAAAAGAGACTCATGAATAGGCCATGTTCGTGAAATGCCAGAAATTTAAAAAGTCCCTTGTAAACGGCAATTGCAAAAAAAAATAAACTGTAGTCAAGAGCACACGAACTATGCATATATTTTATACAGAATGACTGCCACGTGCTAAAAGCCACGTCGCGAACGCATGGAATAAGCCAGAACTACCAATGTGCGGTATTGTTTTGATTATAATTATATTTTTCCTTGAAGTACTGGCGCCTTTTCTCCTACTTTTGCATGAATTGTCGCTTACAGATATTGGCCACAACCTTTACATTATCCCTCTATTGTTGCTGCTTATCACCAACTTTTCTGAGAATCTGTCAACAAACGCCCCGAGGGAACGTTTTATATAGATTGTGGGACTGCACCATTTACAACCACGCCATGTAAAATACATCTAAATGTATGTTCATTTTTCACTATATAAAAGAAAAAAGTATTAAACAATAAAGTTGCCTATTGCAATTACGATAAGTCATATAATGTTTTAAAATAAAGATCCTAATTCTTATATGCATATCTTTTTTCACAATGTTGGTTATGTGAAAAAGTTGAGCCATGCTAGTTAAAGGGTTATGCTGGACTGTGATGTCGCAACATTGGAGCATGCGCTCATCCCTTCCTTCATTTACCAGGTTATGTGACGCGGGCCGCATAAATGGGATTTGGAGAAATGATGTTGCTTCATTTTTGCTACGAGAGCATCAATATTGGGAAATTTTGATGTCAGAGTAATTTGGATACAGTCTTCAGCGTCCAATCGATTTCTCTGCTTTGTTTTTATGTTTGTTGGAGTGGAAAATCCTTGTTCACAAAGGTAGGTTGTTGCAAAAGGCATCAACTTTTTGACTGCCTCCTCATGTGCAATTTTGAATGCCTTTGCAGCTGTTGACATCCAAAAATATGACAGATCTGCTTTGTCTTCAAATGCAATACGTGCTTCATTATTGCATCGAAGCTCAAGAAGTGCCTCTGCCAACCCTTGAGGCTCTTCTTGTACAACAGCAATTTCACATTTAAAGGGGTCTACAATCCAACTGACAGCATGTGAATCGGCAGCATTACCCCCAGGACCTTCATTTTTACCCCATTTGGGGTAATTTACCCCTGTTCCCTGACCATTGCTCTAGACGTTCCTCCAAACAGAACCCCCACTCTGCATGACTTCTTTCTCTTTTCCCTTCTGATCGCCTCTTCTCATTCACACTTCCAGTATTTATCTGTTTAAACTCTTCCTCATGCCACCAGATATCCTTTCCACTCACCGAATCAAAACTTATCACACCTCAATCTGATTTAAAATACAGACTGTCAAATTACATGCTCACTCACCTCTTGTTTCAATCCCTTTTCTTTAGATTGTAAGCTCTTTGACCAGGGTTAAAGGTTTTAATTTCATATAGTTTTTCTTATGTCCTATTACTGAATACCCCAAATTATCAGAAATTTTTACTTTCAAACTTTGTAAATATAACTTATTAGTTGTATGGGTTGTTAAAAAAAATTGTTAATTGTTTTTCTTAATGATTCATTTTTGTATATAATAAGTTAGGAACAAAATCAGTTTACAATGCAATTTATTTTTATAACAAATAATAATAATTCAGGTTTAGTTTCTTTAAAGTAAACAATTACTATTTAACAATATTTAAACAAATATTAAACAATATTTTAAAAGTTTTTGACAGTTATATTTTATAACATTGGCAAGGCTGTTACCCAGATGGAGAAACAGCATATTTGGGGAATTTGTCATTTATATTGAGTGTATATGCATGACTCCTAAGAGCTGTCCAATTATATCTCTTCCATTTTATGGCAGAAAGAGCCCTTTAAAATTGTCACCCTCTTTATTTGGTACAAAGTAATAAAGGAAGCATGATGTATTTATGACAATATCAACAGAAGAATTTGTATGGCTTTAAGAGAGACTCTCCATTATTGAATATATGCCAAATACAGATGCTATTAAACAACATGCAAGGCTAAGCTGGAACTTGAAAACCTGACTACATAAATCAAGGACTTTTTAGGATATGACTTCATTACAAGTGGCTTTGGAATATTGAATTCTCTCTTCATTATTTTGTGACTTATTGGTGAGGATTTACGATTTTGAATGACCTGATGCTCCTACATCAATGTAGAGTGATAAAAGAATCAATTGACCAGGAGTTAGCAATATTCATTTAGCCAATCACAAGCGAATGCCACTTGTGAATGCCTGGCAATGCGGGGACTTCCTTCATTGATCACACAACAATAGAGATTATCTTCCTGTGAAAGGAGGCTATCTGGGGTTATAGGTCCTAATAGTCTGGCAAAAGTAGTGAGGCCATTTTATAACGTTATTTATCACTATTACCATCAATCAACTCCTCGCAAAGTTAGTTCTGATTTAACCTAAGAAATATAGGGCCTGATTCATTAAGGATCTTAACTTAAGAAACTTCTTATTTAAGTCTCCTGGACAAAACCATGTTACAATGCAAGGGGTGCAAATTAGTATTCTGTTTTGCACATAAGTTAAATACTGACTGTTTTTTCATGTAGCACACAAATACTTGATAGCATATTTGTACACTGAAATTTAAAGTTGATATTTGTATTCTACATGAAAAAAACAGTCAGTATTTAACTTATGTGCAGCACAGTGGCCTAGTGGTTAGCACTTCTGCCTCACAGCACTGGGGTCATGAGTTCAAATCCCGACCATGGCCTTATCTGTGTGGAGTTTGTATGTTCTCCCTGTGTTTGCGTGGGTTTCCTCCGGGTGCTCCGGTTTCCTCCCACACTCCAAAAACATACTGCTAGGTATTGGCTGCTATCAAAATTGACCCTAGTCTCTGTCTGTCTGTCTCGCTGTCTGTCTATCTCCCTCTTTGTCTGTGTGAGTGTGTGTCTATATTAGGGAACTTAGACTGTAAGCTCCAATGGGGCAGGGACTGATATGAATGAGTTCTCTGTACAGCGCTGCGGAATTAGTGGCGCTATATAAATAAATGATGATGATGATGATGATTATGTGCAAAACAGAATACTAATTTGCACCCCTTGCATTGTAACATAAGAAGTTTCTTAAGTTAAGATTCTTAATGAATCAGGCCCATAGTTCTTATTTTGCCCTAAATCCACTGGACCAATTTCTATAATAAATGTATGGTTATATTTTCAAGAAAAACTGCACAAAAGATGTAGCGTCATTTAAAATGTGTTGTATTCTTAATTAACACTCTAATTGTAAAACTCATATATATTATAAAACAGTATACAGAGTATATTTATACAAACTCAACAGGTATACATAGGTGCTCATACAATACATTACATTCATTGCCTGTTTTACAAAAAGTCATTGTGTGTATGTATTTCTCAGCTATTGTGTGGTGTAAAAGTGTATCTGTATTAGTTTTGCCTATTGTTAAAGGTGTGTGACTATATGGTGGTAGGATGTAGCATACATTAGTGCCTATTGTGAAGAGAGTGTGTGTGATGTGCTCTGTAATTGTGGGGGTGTGTGGGGGGGAGGAGGGTGGGGGGAGGGGCTTGTGGGGAGAGAGAGACTCCATCTCAAGCATTCAAAACACACATTTCAAACTTCCAAACATACATGGAGCCATTTTGTCTAATCATGATGATCACATCAGCTTACAATGACAGTCATCTTTTAAAGCATGGAATTGCGTTGGTGCCATATTAACTAACTCAATTTGTCCAGCAATAAGCTGCATTATCTCAATTTTCACATTACAAACTACCTTCATTTGTTGTACGATGCATTCTAAATTTCATAGGAACTCCTTGATTTACAGATTAAACCAAAGATAAAGAATACAAATTTATTCCATTCAAACACCATAATCCTTTTTCAATGTATAGTATAGTCTCACAACTGCACAACATTGCAGGAGTTAACATACTGTTAGCCATCTTACCACCAGATCTAGCTATACTGCACAATTGTAATGCTATCTCAAATGTATACAATTCCTATTTATGAAACCTCAATCTACACAGTCAAATTTCACACAACCTCCATTATCAAAAGTACAACATCACATTGTCTTACTCAATCTAACTTTTGCAAAGTTACACCAGCCTTGCAGTTACACATTTTCCATTCACCTTTCATTCAAACACACTATAATCCATTTTCAAATACTAGCCATCCTCTAATATAAATTGCCTTCCAGGCCACCTCACAAATACACAAATCTCCATTCTATTCAACTTACAGTTTACAGCAGCTGGGAGCTGTGTCTTAACAGGGTGAGAGCAGGCAGCAAAAGAGACTTTATTTTCCTTGTGTTCCGTGAGATAAAACCCTTCTTCTGGGTGGAGTTAATCTTCCACAGGAAGTGGCTCACAGCATCTGATATGCAAATCGTGAGCTGCTACTCACATAGTTTTTACCACAACCTCCACCAGCCTTTGTCCTGAGTTGAGGGAGGGAACCTATTTTTGTTCACTACACTAATTCAAGAATGGCTGAATCTGAAGCTAATATATACAAAAAAATGGAATATAAAATAGCTTATATATAATCTTCTTCACTTCCTTACCAGATATATCAATTGCTATGGACACTTCCATGCAGCTGGGCGGGCTGTGACGTGTGATCATGTTATCACACTGCAACAAATCAATGGCAGGGGGACTTGCCTGATAGGAGCCTTCCATTTGGCTCCCTGCTCCTTATTGTGCAGGGTAATCAGTTCCCCTACACCAAATATGGGTGCGAAACTCTGTTCCTAAGTGATGCCTGCCTGTCTGTTTATTCAATCCTGATCCCAATTATGAACCCTGCTTTGGACCATGACTCTCCCTAGATTGCTGTCTGTCTGGAACTTTACTTTGAACCTGACTACTTTCTACTTTATACATTGCTCCAGACCTGTGTGAGTACCTGCATTTCAAGTTTATTGCACAATATCACAGTGAGCAACTTCCACTCTGGGGAAAAAGGGCTTTGAAGACCATGAATAGCCTCGTTCTACGGGTTTGTTCTAGGAATTTTTAAGTGAGGCCATACATTATTTGAATCTCTATTCATGTGGTGCATGAGGGGGGAATTACCAGTGCTCTGCAGCTTCATTCATGTATATGTCCCATTCATTTATTAGGTCCATTAATTTTAATGGGATTTCTACATGGAGCGCACAATCCCATTGAAATGAATGGGGCCATAAAAATGAAATGGCCTTGAATGAATGGGAAAATACAAAGAAAATCTGATCAAACTGCTGGTGTCATACCCTAGTGGATGTGAAAAAACAAACTCCCATAAAAACTAATCAGGATCTGAAATGGAAAAAGCACTGTTCCAAAAAACTGCTGTGCATCAATGCAAATGGTTGCAGACACAAGTATGCACACAAATAAGTATGGGCCTATAGAATAGGAGAAATTTTATTCTCAAATGCATTTGCATGCATTGCACATGCAAATGATATGTAGAATGTGAACACCATTGGGTAACTGACCTTAGATCTGCTGAAAAGCTAATGAATTAAAATATTGCTTTGCAACCAAAAAAATTATCAATCTTTGAAGTCAACTTAATAATTGGAGGCTATTAATACAAAAACACATATCCTTTATGATTATATATAACAATGCATATATTACTATGAACATCAACAAGGGAGATTTTATATTACACTATCCCGCTTCTTTATAAGCCTCTAAGTACGTTAAGTACAACAGTTGACATGGAACAAAAGGAATACAGAATTCTAAGTATTGCTGTGTCAACCTGAATGAATACAGGGACTACTTATTTATTATTCCAAATATTACTTTTTCAGCTTGACACAAAAGTAAAGGAAATGAGACTTAATTAGTATAAATGGACAGATAATTTCTACTGGAAAAAATGTGACACGTTCAGATTACTTTTTTTTCCATGATGTGAACATCCGCTTGATATTTCATAACTGCTCAATTATATACTGGCAAAAGAATTGCTGTGACCCATTACACATTTTTATTAAAGATGTATAATGCTTTCTTTTGTGGATTTTATTTTCAATCATGGAGGAAAATGGTGTTTGTACATAATCCTTTCCTGAAATTTAAATCACTTTTTTTTCTAAATGTTAAACTTTTAAGATACAAAGTACACTGAGGGTTTTAATGGGACCATGACAAATTTAGATAATCATGCCCTGCTGATCAATGCTGCGAATTGTGGTATTGTACAGAAGGCAGTAAAGCCACAGCGATGCAATCATGCCTCCTCCTTCACTTGCCACATGACCTCCCCTCCTGGATATCCTGGAGAGCAGTAAGTAAATGTTAGCAAGTATGATCTCAACAAATTGCTGAGTAGCCATGCAGCATGTGTTTTCATATGTGACCAGTTTTAAATGGCTGATATGGCAATCTGAATGCCATGTCCAGCTCAGAAATTTATAACTGTACCTCAATGTGTTCCCAAAATAAATAACGCGTCTAATGGTTAATGCCCTCTCATGTTTGGTTCTAACCATTTATAACCACTTACATTAGAAGTAACAGAAATAAAAAGGTCACAGCTTTTAGGAAGCTTGAAAAATGGTCGGTCGCGGCAAGAACCATAAAAATTGGGAACTTCCTCCCTTCCAAAAATTGGGGACTCCCTTCCAGTGCCTTAGCCTTGGACATCTAACCTATTACGCATGTTAGAAAGTCAAAATGTGCCTAAATAATAAGGGCCTGATCCACTAATAGGTAGATCAGGCTACAGCTGGGCTTTGGGGAACACATGGGTAGCAGAATTTACCAAGCATTTTTTTTTTATGTCAGTGATCACTGGCTGAGCCATCGGAACGCCTTGGTCTCAAGGGGGCGGCCCCGATTTTTGCTATGTAGCGAGGCAGCCAACAGCAAATTCAATGCTATTAGTTGAACTGTTAGTGCAGCTGCGGTTATCTTAATTTGGTCTTGTGAGAGTACCACATCTCATGAAACCAGACTAAGTACAGTTTGCACCTTCACTGACAGGGCAGCTAACAAAATCGCATACGCTGCCAGCTGCCAGTGAACAGTAAAAACACAGATAACTGCACTGCAGTGCTGGAGGCTGAAAAACAAGAGGAGCAGGGCCAGGAGAGAGGAAGGTAAGATTAACGTACTTCTTAACTATCAGGGGGGGAGGAGAGGACAAATGGGATGGTGTCCCCCACCCTGCTTATATGGTCTGCCACTACTGCCCCCCTCCTATGGTGTCAACAGAGTCCTAACTTTGTGCATCTGCTGCTCCCGCTCCTCTGATGTCCCTTGGTGTCCATGACCTCTGGACTTTAATTCTCCCTTCACTGAAGTCCCAGACCTCCCCCATGACTCCCGGACCTGGACCCGCTCTCCTCCAGTGCTCTTTTCTCTTCGTCATTTAATATACTCCCATGGTCTCACTGCTCCTCTCGTGGTCTCCTTGCATTTCTCAGACATTCCTCTATGGACTTTTGCTATCCTCTGTGTTGGTATAATACCCTTGTCTACCCTTATGATACTGTATGCTCCATCTGATATTGTATCTATTTTTACCTGTTATTTACAGTATGTCTTGCTTTTTATGACATATTTTTGGTTTTATTTTTATCTTACTCTTTTTGCATTTCATTTTATCATTTTGCATTCCTTTGCCCTCCAAATCATTCTGCATTTCATTCATATCATTTTACCTCATATTACACCGATTGTCATGCTATTTGCCATTCTTTTATTTTTCTCTTTTTCATCTCATTCCACTTTATCTCATTATCCCCTTTTCAATATTTGGTTTCTCACTGCTACCGTATCACCATAAACTGATGCTTCTCATATTTCCTCTGTCTTCCTCATTTCCTCTCATCATGTTCCTTACCGCCCCCTCACACTCTGTAGCCTACCCACCTGTCGCCATATTCTAACTTGCCTCTTCTTTTATTCCCCTCTGCCACCTCCCCTCTATTTTCCCACTCCCCACTTAACTTCTATCTCTCCACTTATCTTCCACCCCTCTATTCTTTTCTTCTTTTTTGCCCTCCTACTCTTCCTCTCCTACATCACCTCTCTCTCTCTCCACACCATGCCTCCCTGCTCAAGTACCATACCCACACTATCCCCTTGCTCCATTTCACGCCCTAGTCCCTGCAATTCCCTGCTCACTGCTAACCTTGCCAACCTCATTCACATCTCCCCACTTCCCTCTCTCCTGTGCCCTCTGGAATGCCAGATCCGTCCGCAATAAACTGCCTTCAATCCACAACCTCCTTATCCAACCTACTTGCCATTACTGAGACCTGGCTCTCCAACTCAGACACTGCTTCCCCTGCTGCCCTCCCCTATGGTGGCCTCTCCTTCACCCACTTCGCCAGACCTGGAGATCGTCCAGGCAGTGGGGTGGGCATCCTCCTATCACCATCTTGTATTTTTTGAGTCATTCCTCCTGAATCCTCCCCTCTCCTTCTCCTCTTTTGAACTCCACTCTATCCGTTTCTTCCACCCCATCCACCTCCATGTCTCATCTCCCGGCCCCCTGGTCCCACTTACCTACTCCTCGCCAACTTTGCAGCCTGCCTACCCCACCACATCTCATCCGATCTCCCCTCTATCATCCTAGGAGACTTCAACATCACCATCGAAAACCCCCCTGACCCTGCCTCCATCAAGCTGCTTGCCCTTTTTTCCTCCCTTGGCCTCTCTCAATGGACCTCTTCCCCTACCCACTTCCCTTGGCCTAGTCTTCTCCTACCAATGTGGTCTTACCAACTTCTCCATCTCTCCCTTCCCATTGTCCGATCACCATCTCCTCTCATTCTCTCTCCTCAACTCCTGCACCCCTCCCGACGCCTAGATCAACACAGTCTAGACGCAGCCTAGATGACCTTGATCCTGCTACTCTGTCCTCTTCTCTTGAAACTCTCCTCTCCCCTCTATCCACTCAGGCCTACCCCAACAAGGCGGCCTCCCTCTACAACTACACCCTTACCACCGCTCTTGATATGGTCGCCCCTGCCCACTCTGTCCACCTTCATTGCTCCAAACCTCAACCGTGGAACTCCAAATTTACCCACTTCCACCAAGAACTCGGACCACCGAACGCCATTGGAGGAAATCTCGTTCCCTGGCTGATTTCCTTCACTTCAAGTTTATCCTTTCATCTTACAGTTCCACCCTCTCCCTCGCTAAACAATCTTTCTTCAAATCCCTCATCTCCTCACAGTGCTCTAACCCCTTCACCACCTTTAACACACACCTGCCCCCCCTCCTCCCTAACTGCAACTGAATTTGCATCCTTTTTCTCCTCTAAAATCAAGGCCATCAGACTTGAAATCTCCTCCTCCGCCACCCCCCTACTCAACCCTCCTCTCCCACCAGCCACCAGCTACTATATGCCTTCCGCTGTACCTCGGGTGATAAAGTCCACTCTCTCATTTCATCTTCTCACCCGTCAACCTGCCCCCTGGATCCAATCCCCTCTCACCTTCTTCGCTCCCTTTTCCCCACCATCTGTACCCACCTTGCTCACCTCTTTAATCTGTCCCTCTCCATTGACATATTCCCCTCTTCTTTCAAACATGCTCTCGTCTCACCCATTCTTAAGAAACCTAATCTTGACCCTACTTCATTTTCTAACTACCGCCCCATTTCTCTTCTCCTCTTTGCCTCCAAAATACTTGAGAGGCTCATCTGCAATGGTCTCACCACTTACCTTTATGAACACTCCCTCCTTGATCCTCTCCAAACAGGCTTCTGCCCCCTCCACTCCACTAAAATTCCCTGACTAAAGTCACAAATGATCTCCTCTCAGCTAAAGCCAGGGCCATTTCTACCTTCATATCCTCCTGGACCTCTCCATGGCCTTTGACACTGTGGACCACCCCCTTCTGCTTCACATGCTCCAGTCCATTGGCCTCTCTGGCATCATCCAATCCTGGTTCACCTCCTACCTTGCTGATCGCTCCTTCTCTGTTTCCACCTCTGGTTCCCTCTCCCCCTCTTCCACCCTTTCAATTGGGGTACCACAGGGCTCTGTTCTAGGACCTTTACTCTTTTCACTATCATTTCCTCCCTGGGTGAACTCATCAGCATCTTTGGCCTCCAGTACCACCTTTATGCTGATGACACTCAACTCTACCTCTCCTGATATCTCTCCCTCCCTCCTCTCTAGGGTGTCCTCCTGCCTCTCTGCCATCTCCTCCTGGATGTCCTCTAGATTTCTTAAACTTAACATTGCTAAAACCGAACTCATTATTTTTCCTCCATCTAGTAGCTCCTCCCCCTACAACCACTCACTGTCGACAATTCCTCTATCTCATCTGTTCCCCAACTCTGCTGCCCGCTATCCTTGACTTCTCTCTCTCCTTTACTCCACACATTCACTCTCTTGCCAAGTCATGCTGCTTCCAGCTGCATAACATTGCTCGCATTCAACCCTTCCTATCCCAGGATGCCACCAAATCTCTCATCCACTCTCTGATCATCTCTCGTTTGGACTATTGTAACCTTCTCCTTACTGACCTCCCCCACTCTCATCTCACTCCTCTTTGATCTGTACTCAATGCTGCCCCCCCCCTCTACCAAGCCCTTCACTGGATTTCCTTCCCCTACAGAATTCTTTCAAAGCTCCTCAGCCTCACATACAAGGCCCTCGCCAACTCCACTGCTCCATACATCTCCAAACTCATCTTTATTCATACTACATCCTGCTCACTGCGATCAGCCAATGACCGTCGCCTCTCCTCCCCTCTGAGTACCTCTTCTCACTGATGTATTCAAGACTTCTCCCATGCTGCCCCGTTATATCGGTATGATCTCCCTCGCTCTTTCAGATCACCCCCCAATCTGTGCAGCTTTTTAAACAGGCATTAAAAACCCATCTTTTCTTAAAAGCTTACCACTCATCCGCTTAACTTCACACCTTGTCGGTTACCTCCCCCTCTCATCCCTTTTTCCTTCTCCCCTCTCCCTCCTCGTGACTCTGTCCCCATTCCACCCCTTGTGTCTTTGGTATGTCTGCCCTTCCCCTTAGATTGTAAGCTCCGTAGAGTAGGACCCTCTCTCTTCCTGTTTCCACCACTTTTAACTTCGCTCTTCAGCTACTCTGCCCACCTCCTCCTTGGGCTTTCTGCCCACCGACTTCTATCCTGCTTTTCTCTGCACCTTTCAGTGGCTCTTTACCTGTAAGCTGTGCCCTGACTCTTGGGTACAGGTTTCCAGCTTCTACTGAATCTTCCTTGCTCTCTCTCACTCTTTCAGCCTTTCTTCCCAGCTGTGCATTCAGCTACCTGAGTTATAGTTATTGTTTTTATACTGTGCTGTTTTACCTTGTACTGTCCTATTGTTTGTTCCTGTACAGCGTTGCGGATATTTTGTGGTGCCCTATAAATAAAAATTAATAATATATATGTGACAACAGGCCCAACAGGGGATATGTAAAACAGGCCCAAAAAGGGATATATATGAAAACAGGGCCAACAAGGGATATATAAAAATATAATATGCATGTATGAATGGCCCGTGTGTATTAGCGCAGGGATCAGTTACTTTTCTTCCAACAAAATTACAATCAACTGTGTTTGACTATTTGTATTTTGAAGTTTACTCAGATGTATGAACACGTGAAAAAAGAATATATAACAAATCTTACACATTCTCTTTGGTCATTTGAGGTGTCAGGAGGTACAAAAATAACCAATCATCACATTCTAAGATATTAACTGCACAGTTTGTTTGTATCAATAAAAATCATATTTTGCTCTCTTTATTGGGTGGCGATGATAAGGTTGCCCTCTGTATTGTGTGGCGGTGACAATGTTGCTCTCTGTATTGTGTGACGGTGACAAGGTTGCCCTCTGTATTGTGTGGCAGTGACAAGATTGCCCTCTGTATTGTGTGGCAACAGGGCCAGACTGGGACTAAAAATCAGCCCTGGCATTTAAAGCACACAGGCCCAACTCTGTTCCAGATAATAATAATAATAATATTACAGTAGTTTTTGCAAAGCTCATTTTTATACCAAATCTTGTGATACTTAGAGCTCCTCGACTTGCTCTGCAGGCTGTGTCCTGTCCAAGGACCGGGAGCAGCTATTAGCTCCCTACCCCTAACCAGAGCTGGATTAAGGCTCAGGGGGGCCCGGGTTTTTAAGACAGCAGGGCCCCTATTATGTAACATGGTTATCATTTTAGACAAATACACAGGCAATACTGTGTGCATTATTGTTAGATGCACACAGCTCTGCCTTCACAAACAGTACGTTGTGAAGCGGGACATACCTCCCAACTGTCCTTGCAGTTGGACTAAATCCTGACTAAGCAAGACAGTCACGCAGATTCAGGACTGCCCCTCCAGATTCAGAACAGTTGGCAGACTGTCCTGCTCTCTCCCACCTGTCTTGTCACTTTCACCACTTGTGGCAGATGGTTTCTTTAGATCAGTTCCTTCTTGTCTTGATCCTGGAATATTGGATGCCCTATTTTGAAAAAAAATGGGTACATGATATTTAGAAAACTACAACCAGCCCCGGTGTTAAATCAGTAGCACTCACGTTTTATAATTAGGCCTCCCTCCACTCCCAACAATAATAATATTCATGTTTAATAAGTAGACCTATTTCCCTCCAACCAGCCCCAACATTAACTTAACAGTATACCCATTTAATCAAAACCTATTTCCCTCCCTCCAAACAGTCCCAGCAATAAATTAAAATAGCATTTACGTTTAATAAATATAACCATTTTCCACAACCATCTCCGGCATTAAATAATTCATATTCACATTTAATAAATAGCCTTCCTCGCCAAAATCAGCCCCATGTTCAATTAATAGCCCCAAACCAACTCAGCATTAAATTAAAGGTTCCGTTACCTCACCTTAAATAATTAGCCCCCACCTACACTCCACCATTAAATAGCCTATCTCTCTTCCCTCACACGCCATATTAACATACTGCGGCCACCCACACACACGCGCCTAATTAAAATACTGTGGCCACACACATGCTTAATTAAAGTACTGCAGACACACACTTAATTAAAATACTAAGGCCACACACACACACACACACGCTTGATTAAAATACTGCGGCCACACACACACTATATTAACATAGCGCACACACACACTATATTAACATCATACTTGCCTACTCTCCCGGAAATCCTACCGGACTCCCGGAAGAGTAGGCAATTAAGTCATTGAGTGTTATTAAGCCCCACCCCGCTATTCAATGCTGTAAATTTCTGCATTTTATAGTGGGGGGCAGGGCTATATCACCACGCCCCCTCATACCCCTTGTCACATGACTTCTCACCTGGATCTCCCGGGGGAGAAATCTTAAAAGTTTGTATGTATGATTAATATAGCAAACACTCACACACATTATATTAACATACATTTTCACTTACTCCCCCTGCAGTCATGTTCACCCCCCCCCCCCACTGCAGCCATGTTCACCCCCCCCTGCAGCCATGTTCACTCCCCCCCCGCCGTCATGTTCACTCCCCCCCCTGCAGCCATGTTTACTCCTCCCCTGCAGCCATGTTCACTCCCCCCCTGCAGCCATGTTCACATCCCCCTGCAGCCATGTTCACATCCCCCGCAGCCATGTCCCCCTGCCCGTAGCCACGTTCACCCCCCTGCAGCCATGTTCACCTCCCCCCCTGCAGCTGCGTTCACTCCCCCTCCTGCAGACATGTTCACTCCCCCCCCCACAGCCATGTTCACTGCCCCTCCCCTGCAGCCATGTTCACTTCCCCCCCTGCAGCCATGTTCACTCTCTCTCTGCAGTCATGTTCACTCCCCCCCCCCGCAGCCACGTTCACTCCCCCTCCCCGCAGCCACGTTCACTCCCCCTCCCCTGCAGCCATGTTCACTTCCCCCATGCTCACTCCTCTCTCTCTGCAGCCATGTTCACTCCCCCCCTGCAGCCATGTTTACTTCCCCCCTGCAGCCATGTTCACTTCCCCCCTGCAGCCTTGTTCACTTCCCCCCTGCAGCCATGTTCTCTCCCCCGCCCGCTGCAGCCATGTTCACTCCTCCCCCCTGCAGCCATGTTCACTTCCCCCCTGCAGCCATGTTCTCCCCCCCGCCCGCTGCAGCCATGTTCACTCCTCCCCCCTGCAGCCATGTTCACTTCCCCCCTGCAGCCATGTTCTCCCCCCCGCCCGCAGCCACGTTCACTTCCCCCCCTGCAGACAGACATGTTTACTCGCCCCCCCCTGCAGACATGTTAACTTATCTCCCCCCTCACCCCTCCAGTAACAGTAACTGTCCCTGTCCCCTGTGCACCATTTTCCCTATCCCCCGAAAGGAATTCAAATACTAAAAAGAAAATGAAAACACTTACCTCATCAGTCTGCGCCCTCAACAGCTGAACCGCACATTGCGAGGGCTCCTATGCGGCCCCGCGACGTGACGTGAGCAATAGAGATACATACAATAGACAGTATATTTATATTTATACATAGATTCAAGTTTAATTTTTGTATTTTATTTGGTTTTCTTAAGTTTGCAGCACCCGGTACTTTGTTCAATGTAAAAACCTGAAAATGAGCATTTTTCATGTATAACTCTTTTTAAAGCACTTTATAAATAAAAATAATCAACTATTGTTTGTATTTTTATATTCAATGGTCACTAACATAACATACCTTTACCTCTCAGCTGTCCCGCTTCAATCAGGATAGTCCTGATTTTAGGGAACTATCCTGATCAGCCAAGAACTTGTCCCGGCATGAGGAAAAGCTAGGACATATTTCCATTGTTCCCTTTACAATCATGCTCTGTGAAGCAGTTAGTGATGCACTCTTCATATAAGGGAAGATGGAAGGGAGATGTAGGTGGTTGGAGGAAAGTACAAGCTATGCTCTCCATGGTGCTGGCCACTCCCACACACAGCTGCACCTCACTGGGCACATCTCCGGTGGGATGGCACTTCTCACAATAGGCCCTTTATCATTTTCAGCCTCAGGTCCCTGTGGCCCTTAATCTGGCCCTGATGATGGTTTATGGGGCACAGTGTGATGAAGGTTGGAACATTATAATGAAGGTTGGAACATTGTGATGAAGGTTAGAACAGTGTTTTGAAGGAACACAATGTGATGGAAGGGGAGCAGTGTGATAAAGGGGAATATTGTGATAAAGGGTGGACAGTGTGATGATGGGGCAGATATATGAGTTATTTGTTACTTTTTTAGTTGTGATTTTATAGAAAGTGTTTTACTTCAAATAAAGCAAAGAACAAACCTAACTTGTATCCTAAAATACATTAATTTGTGCGATACACAGTGTTGCAGGGCACAGGGCCTATAGGTGACGGTACTGGAGAGGGGGAAGAGTAAGGATAAATCGATAAACAGTCTTCTCTAAAAGAAAAGTCTACATACGATATATATATATATATATATATATATATATATATATATATATATATATATATGTGTAAAGAAGAATTGTTAAAAATTGGAAAAATTATAGATATGTTCCAAAGGAAAAATCTTTGTAATCTTGCCAATCCATGCTGTTACTTGTAGTAACACAACAGTTATAGAACCACAGATTTGTTACCACTGTTGTCTTTATCTTATTCTACTTTCCAGACTGATGTCTCAAAATGGGGTCATTAATGTAAAGGATATACTGCCGTTTCCATCAATATACAAATCCCCACTGTAGTTTGCCAATCTTTCAGGGCTACAGCCGGAACCAATAGCATGTTCTCTGTTCTCTGCGGGACTTGTATTTGCTGCACACACCTTCAGTTGCTAGGAAACAACTGGTCCTTTTTCTGCCCTGCGCTGGCTCTCGTGAAGCTATGTACACAATGCAGGGAGAGGAGGAGGAATTGTCCGTGAGCATTGCACATATCGTACGAAAACTGAAAGGCAGCACGTTGCATTGCCAGCTGGAGAAGGAGGCTCGGGTGAGTCATGCAGCGGACACTAGGTGCAGGTGTGACAAAGCCAGCATCTCCCCTCTAGCTGTCAGGGCTCGGGCTGTAATGTGCCTTTCTGCCGCTAGAGGCGCGATTTACATGCAGTACAATGTATCTGCAAACCGTCTATTACAGTATGCTGAGCTGTCAGTCTCTGCTAAGGGGTGTGGTTTGGTGCTAGTCCCTCAGTGGTGGTCACACTTTAAATCCTTGTCTGTGTGTTTGCATTTGTAGTTGCCAGCCGTCTTTATTAGTGTGATTGTCTAAGGTTTTTAATATGTATCCCTCGAAAGAGTTATTTATCCACAATACGTACATCATCAAATTCGTTAAACATGACAAGATGAGGATTGTGTAGTTCCCAACATTGTAAAACACCTTGTTGAGCCGATTCATCTAAGCAAGTTGCACATTAAACTGTTTTTGCAAATCTTCATCAAATCACAATCATGATATTTAATTAGAATACATTTTAAATACTTCTCTTTAATGAATTTTAACTTTTAAAGACCAGAGAGCAAGAATTATCAGAATTTCTTGACATGCAAAAAAAAAGTAATTGTATAGAACAGTTAATATTGAAAAATATAAGGTGACAAAGCCTTCAAATTAGGGACTGTATATGGAAATTAGAGACTGCTGGCTGCTATGGGTGTCTGGTGTGGTAGGGCTGCAAAGACAGTGTCATGCGTGACATGCTTAGATGCACATAAAAATTTCCCTAGAATCTATTTTAAAATGTTGCCAACTATGTAGGTGTATTGTATCACACCCTTATCTGTGTTCCCATTGACCCTCATGTGTGACACTTTCAACTTCTGACTTTTGGTGTTTTCTTTAGCCAAGCCTTAAATGTCCTTAATAAGTATGTGGTTTGGAAATAAAATATAAACTACATTTTCTAACAATATAGTATGACAATATATAGGTTAACATCCTTGAATACAAGTATGGGCTGGAGATCCTACAGGTTCTGTAGTGTAGGTATAAAGAGTGGCTATTGCACAAAATTCTAATGGAAAATTGTTATCCTATACTTACTGTCATTTTCTCTCACGTTAGAATACTGATGAATAAACTCTCATTCACTACAGGTCTCTGTCCAAGATACAAAGATATCTCCTTCTTACTCCCAGTCCTGCCAAGTTTATGCTTTCATTGTGCCCCACCACAATAAGAAAATTGCAATAAGTGTCTACTTTCCCTATTTTTTTGTCCCCCACGGCAGGGGGGTCATTTATTAAATGGGCCTACAGCGTATCTCATACCTGCCAAATTCCGAGAGACTCTCGAAATTCGGGTCAGTCTCACGGACTCCTGGGAGAGCAGGCAAGTCTCCCCTGCATCCCGCAACTGTCCTCTCAAAATGACGCGATTTTCGTTGCGGGGGGGAGTTGGGGCAAAATGCCACGTTTGGCCCCGTCCCCTCCCACCCTCTAGTCACGCCCCTCTCCCGGGTATAGAACTTGCCGAAAGTAGGCAAGTATGGCGTATATGGTTCCCAAACATTTGTGTGCTGTGACCCTAATTATATGGGCACGTGTATGTCAAAATAGCTGCTATAAGAAATTTCTGTTTCTGCTCTCATACTCTTCAGGGTGGCAGTGCAAGTTTTTATGTTACAAGTTATTTAAATTATATAATATCTGTGGACAGTTCATCCATTGGAACATGTGTCTGGGACACGGCAGGATATAGAATCCATTTCAGAAAGTCAGAAGCACCACAGTGAAGTAAAATTCAAAAAGGCATATAAAAATAGGTAGCTCCTATGTTCCCTCCCATTAATGAGTTGTATTATACAAAAAAAACATCCATCCTGTATTTAAAAAACAAACTGAAAAAACATAACCTAATGAAGGAAAATGGTCTAAAGTGAGATCAGGCAGTACAGTGACAAAGTTGGCAGGTATGGAATATGGTGCAAGTCCCTACACAAACCTACTAATATTTATGCAAATTATAATTTGCTTCGCCACATATATAAATAATACAGTTCATAAAAGATCATAAAAGACGTTCAGTGTCCTGAAAATAGACTAATAAATAAATGCAGTGAACTAAAAAGAGATATATTGCACTGCTGACTTAGGCTTTTGGTATTATAGATATATGGTAAGTACAGCCGCATGCATGTCTGCCTATATTGTGCCTTGTGTAAGGTGCATGTGTGCAGAAGACACATGGGTAGCAGAAAGGTGTATGGAATTTCTATCCATTAGTTGTTAATATTGTATCTCATTAAAACCTACTTTAGCAAGATGAATCAAGGATGTTATTGCACAGGCCTACAAGGAGAATGGATGTGATGTGCCTGAAGTATTAAAGGCACACTCAACAGGGCTGTGACTACATCCTGGACACGCAAGACTCAGACCTCAGCGAATGACATCTGCAAAGCAGCTGGATGGTCATCTCTGTGCACCTTTATTAGACATTGGGTCTGATTCATTAAGGAAAGAAAGTAAGGCAAAAAAAAACTAGTACGTTTTCTCATGGACAAACCATGTTACAATGCAAGGGGTGCAAATCAGTTTACTATTTTGCACATAAGTTAAATACTGGCTGTTTTTTCCATATAGTACACAAATACTTGATAGTTTTATGATTACACTGAATTTTAAACTTTATCTAGGACATGCCCTACCCCAACTATTAATCTTCCATCTCATTTTTAATTTACCTCCCCCTCCAATGCAACATGGTTTTGCCAAGGTGCAAAGTTACTGTTTTTTTGCTTTACTTTCCTTAATCAATCAGGCCCATTATCTTTTAAGTGTCTCATTTGCTCTTTACGCCCAGTTTGGGAGAAAGGCTCTCCAGCAAATTGCTCAGTAAGAAAAAGTTTATTTGTGCACAACATCAGTGTTGTTGGTTTTTAAGCCCAACCTGTCGATTACACTACTTTGAACATCCCATTGTAAGGGCTGCCTGGAGTAGATAAAGGAATGGGAGAATTCTTCTCGCGGTTAATTTCCTTTCCTTAAATTTTCAATGTCAGACCTATGTTCCCACCCATGTTCTATATTTATGTTTTCGTGGGACACCTTGGGAAGTTACTTAAGACACTAGTATGGAGGAGGAGTCACCTTTATATAACATCTAGGTGTGCTTCTTTTTCCCTGTCTACACTCTAGTAGGGAGTTAACCCATTGTAAGGGTGGCCATGGAGTTCTTCAAGGAAAGGAAAATAACAGTGAGTATAATAATCCCATTCCCTATTCTGTCCTTAGATACTTTTAAGCCGGCTAAACATAAACACCTTCTGCCTCCCCCCCCCATCTCACCCTCTGCTGTCTCTTTAGCAGATGAGAGGAGAGGTAAGGAGAGGTAGTGACATCACAGCCCATCACTGAGTTTAAGGAACAGCAGCTGACCGCTTCTTAGGTAAGAAGCTTCCATCTGCTTCTCCTCACTGGCAGCACCCGTCAGTTTAGGAGGGTTACAACAATTATATGCAGCTTAAGAAGTAGTCAAGTCATTAGACTCAACATTCACATCTTGCCCTGTTTTATGTGTCTTCTTGTTTATCCTGCAAAATATTAAAGTCATGTTCTAAGTGTTGTATATATGTTGGTCCATCATTTGTTGCAATTGAACTACCATGTTAATTTTATTCTCAAGTTGGTCTGTGCATGAGTCCACATCGGTCAGTTCACTGTTTGCTGAATAACTAACTTTTTATAGACTTTTCTTCTGTTAGTAGGGAGGGAATGTCTTCTTTTGTTGCCAGAGCTGAGTTGTTGTTTATTTATTTATTTATTTATAAGGCGCCACAGGTTTCGTAGTGCCGGGTACAGAAGCAAATAACAAATAGATGAGGTAATATACATTAGTAGCACAGATGAGTGTGAATAATGCTATGGGAACTCACACTGAGTCCCCAAAATACAGCAAAGTACATGACAGGGCGTATAAGGGAGTGAGACAGTGGACGGACATGGGAGAATAGGTAGAGAGGGCCTTGCCCATGGGAGCTTACATTCTAGAGGGAGGGATGGTCAGAGATAGTAGGACTAGCTGGGAGAAAATAAACATGGCAGGTGAAGGAAGAGTAGGTGATGGATAAGATGGTCAGGAGGTGGTAGTATAGGCGAGCTTGAAAAGGTGAGTTTTGAGTAAGCATTTTAAGGACTGAAGGTTGGGGGAAAGTAGAGTGAGGTGGGGTAGGAAGTTCCAAAGAATCCCCCACAGCAGAAGTTTTAGAGGCGAGCATGAGAGGAGATAATGAGAGGAGAGTTGAGACGGAGGTCAGAGACAGAGTGAAGTGGCCGGGTAGGTATGTACGTAGAGACAAGGTCAGAGATGTAAGGGGGAGTAGTGTCAGTAAGGGCTTTGTAAGTGAGAGTAAGGAGCTTGAACTGAATTCTGAAACGGATGGGGAGGCAATGAAGGGATTTACGCAGAGTAGTAGCGGAAGAGGAGTGGTGGGAGAGGAAGATGAGACTAGTCACAAATGTGGAAGGCCAGTGTGAAGGAGGTTGCAATAATCTGAGGTGAGAACTGATGAGTGAATGGACCAGGATTTTAGTTGCTTCCTGAGAGAGGAAGGAATCAATTTTCATGATGTTGCGGAGGAAGAAGTGTCAAGAAGTGATGATGGACTGGATATCAGTGGTAAAGCTGAGGGCAGAATCAAGGGTGACTCCAAGGCAGTGGGCTTGGGTGACGGGAGAGAGAGTTATGTTGTCATGTAAGAGGGAGATATTGGAAGGGATAGCAACATTGGTAGGAGGAAAGATGTTGAGCTCTGATTTGGAGATGTTGAGATTGAGGCTGTGATATCCAGGTAGTTATAGCCAAGAGACAGATACTTGGGTGAGGTAAGCGGAAGAGTGGTCGATCGAGGGGTATCAGAAGGGAGAAGTGACCTTTGGACTTAGCTGATAGTAAGTAATTTGCTACTTTAGCAAAGGCAGTTTCAGTTGAGTGAAGGTGACGGAAGCCAGACCGAAGGGGGTCAAGAAGTGAGTGGAAGGAGAGAAAGTGGGTCAGACAGTTAAAGACAAGTCATTAAAGAATTTTAGAAGTAAAATGAAGCAGAGATACAGGTCGATAGTTAGAGAGAGAGGATGGGTCAAGTGAGGGTTTGTTGAGAATAGGGGAGATGAGAGCATGCTTGAAGTCTGAGGAGAAGATACCAGTGGAGAGAGAAAGGTTAAAGAGGTGAGCAAAGTGACAACAGGCATTGGGAGAGAGGAAGCGGATGAACTTGAAGGGGACAGGTACAAGAGGACAGGATCTTGGACACAGCTACAGGAGGGTAGGAGCAAAGGGTTGCAGAGTAAGTAATAGAGAGGATGGGTGGTGGGAGGTGAGTCTAGTGATAGCAGATATCAATGTCAATAGAGTCAATTTTGTCTTTGAAGTAGGTGGTAAAGTCAAGAGCAGTGATGTACGAGGGGGAGGAGGTGGGGAAGGACACAGTAAAGAATTAATGGAGGCGAAGAGGCTTCAGGTGTATTGGACAGGGAGGAGATAAGGGATGTGAAATAATAGGTTTGTTTAGCAAGAGAGAGCAGAATAGTAGGAGGAAAAGATGAATTTAAAGTGAATGAAATCAGAGATGGAGCGGGATTTACTCCATTGGGATTCGCAGGAGCACTTTTGAAGGAGACGAGTAAGAGCGGAGTGCCAGGTTTGGAGTTCAAATTGGTGGAGATGGAGTGGGGCTGGGGCTGCAATGTCAAGGGCAACAGATAATGAGTCATTGTAAAGAGTGACAGCGGCATTGGGGCATGAAACGGAACAAATGGGAGCGAGGAGGGGTTCAAGGGAGGTCAAAAAAATGATTGGGTCAATGCTGTTGATGGGACACTGTGTGCGAGTGACTTTGGGTGGTAGAGAGGGGCAGGAGGTAAAGAGAGGATAAAGGAAAGGAGATTGTGGTGAGAGAGTGGGAAGACAGAATTTGAGAAGTTGGAGAAGTCACAGAGATGGGAGAACACTAGGTCCAGGAAGTGACCATGACGGTGGGTGGCTGAAGTTATTCATTTGGAGAGGCAATAGGAAAAAGTGAGAATTAGGATTTTAGAGGCAGCTGCAATAATAGGAGAGTTGGTAGGGATGTTAAAGTCCCCGATAATAATTGCGGGAAGATCAGAAGAGAGGAAATGGGAAAGCAATGTGGCAAAGTTATCCAGAAATTGGGAGGAAGGGCCAGGAGGATGATAGATGACAGCAACATGAAGGTAGAGAGGTGAGAAGAGGTGGATAGAGTGAATTTCAAAGGAGGAAAAGCAGAGTGAGGGTTCAAGGGGGATAACACTGAAGGTGTAGCCAAGAGAAGATAGGACACCTAGACCTCCATCTTGGCAGTACCCAGGGTGGGGAGTGTGGTAGAAGGAGAGAATACAATGGGAGAGTGCAGCGGGGGAAGTAGTATCAGAGGGGGAGATCCATGGTTTTGTAAGGGACAGGAGACCACAGGAGTAAGAGAGGAAGTGGTCATGAAGGAAGTGAGTTTATTGTAGACAGATCTTGCATACCAGAGTGCGCAGGACAGGGGAAAGTGTGTAAGAGGAAGGATGGGAATATGATTGGTGGGATTGGATGTCCTGAGGGGGACAAGGTGATATGTAGTGGAGGGGAGGAGCAACAGCTCATAGAGGAGATAGGCTTGGGCTTGTAGTATGGAGTAATACTGTGGGGAGCCATGTGGGGGCAGTGGGTAGAAGTGTTGAATGGAGAGTAATAAGGCACAGTAGTAACAGAGTAGTTGCAGAGTCGTGAAATAGGAGAGGGGGCCAAAGTCAGTTCAAACGTAGTTTCAGCCTTGAAAGTACATGAGATAGAAGACTGAAAGAGTTGTAGGAGCTGAAGGAAGTGGCTGAGCAAGTAGTTCAGCAGGCTAATTAAACAGAGGGGATGTTGCAGGGAAATAAACTGACAGATGAAACGAATTTTCATGAGCTGTGAAGGAAATTAGGCTTCTTGTGCTGTGAAGCTTGGAGCCAGGGAGAGATGGAAACATCAGCAGTAGATTATGGAGTGTCAGGTGAATGCTGATTGTTGCCCATGTGTTGCTATGATAATGGGTAGAATGTTCTTCTCCTGTTTCCTCCTGTTTAATGTCGATATTTTGATCCCGAGCCACTTGGATATCACTTTTGCCATATGGCAAGGTGCTCCATCATGATGGAAAAGACATTGTTCATCACCAAATTGTTGTTGGATGGTTGGGAAAAGTTGCTCTTGGAGATTTTTTTAGTACTATTCTTTATTCATGGCTGTGTTCTTAGGCAAAATTGTGAGTGAGCCCACTCCTTTGGTTGAGAAGCCACCCCACAGACGAATGGTCTCAGGATGCTTTACTGTTGGCATGACACGAGACTGGTGGTAGCACTCGCCTTTCCTTCTCCGGACAAGCATTTTTCCAGATGCCCCAAACAATCTGAAAGGAGATTCATCAGTGAAAATGACTTTACCCCAAGTCCTCAGCAGTCCAATTCCTGTACCTGTTGCAGAATATCAGTCTGTCCCTGATGTTTTTCCTGGAGATAAGTGGATTCTTTGCTGGCCTTCTTGACACCAGGCCATCCTCCAAAAGTCTTCTCATTGTGCGTGCAGATGCACTCACACCTGCCTGCTGCCATTCCTGAGCAAGCTCTGCACTGTTGGTAGCCCGATCCCGCAACTGAATCAACTTTAGGAGATGGTCCTAGTGCTTGCTGGACGTTATTGGGGCCCCAAAGCCTTCTTCACGACTTTTGAAACTCTCTCCTTGAAGTTCTTGATGATCCGATAAATGGTTGATTTAGGTGCAATTTTCCTAGCATTATCCTTGCCGGTGAAGCCCTTTTTGTGCAAAGCAATGATGACTGCACGTATTTCCTTGCAGGTAACCATGGTTAACAGAGAAAGAACAAGGATTTCAAGCACCAACCTCCTTTTAAAGCTTCCAGTCTATTATTCTAACTCAATCAGCATGACAGAGTGATCTCCAGTCTTGTCCTCGTCAACGCTCTCACCTATGTTAATGAGAAAAATCACTGACCTGATGTCAGCTGGTCCTTTTGTGGCAGGGCTGAAATGCAGTGTAAATGTTGTCTTTGGGATAAACTTCATTGTCATGGCAAAGAGAAATTAATTGCAATTCATCTGATCACTCTTCATGACATTATGGATTATATGCAAATTACCATAATAAAAACTGAGGCAGCAGACTTTGCGAAAAATAATATTTGTGTCATTCTCAAAACTTTTGGCCATGACTGTACACTTGTAACTAACACACTTAGAACTATACACACTGATTAAGCAGCCATCACTGACTTGTATCTATTCTACAATGATTTATATATGGTTAACAAACACACGTGAACAGTGCCTTCATTCAGACTCTCAATCAACTCCCCCAGCAAAGACTAGTAATAAAAGTTTTAAACAAATAAGCCGTGAGAAGACAGCATACCAAGGAGTTAGAAATAAAATTGCACTCTGTTAATTCAGCTCAGACTTTGGTGCAGCTAAGATAAGAATATTTACTAAAGAGTTAGAGGGAGTTGTCATCAGACAACTCAGAATTGTTGCTGCACAGGTAGGTGGCAGATAGCTTGGTCATGTGCTGCTTTCTAATGAACCCTGATAGTTCTTTGGAGCAGGATTTTGTGCCTATCAGCTTGATGAGGGAGTTTATACCAGGTTGATGGATCTGTCTTATATTTGGAAAGTACTTTGTGCTGCAATTTTAACTCTTACTAAGTGTACCCAGCAGGGGGAGCTCTGGTTCATCTTGCATGTGCTCCATATTCTTAATTATAGACACTGTAGTTAATATATACAGTATAGATTTAATTATATTTAGTACTTACTACTCCTATTTGAAATGTATACAATTGAATATTATGTTGAATATAAGTATTAAAAAATTCTATCGACATGTCATGGTTTGGATTGATTGAAGATCCATGTAGGCTGTAAGTAAAGTGCTTGGGTATGCTGCTCAAGTGTCCCTGGAAATAATTTTAAAGTAATTGCAAGTATGATCCTTGTCCTTTGTTTTTCCCCATTATCTGTTAGTAAGTATGACTGTGTGATTAAAAATATTTTCCTTAACTTTTTATTAAATTACTTTAATATTCTTATTTTAGCTGCAGACATTGAAGACATTTTCAGATTCTATTCAGTAGACCTTATAGAAATAATGATGGGCACTCAAGAAAGTATATTCAGACATCCATTTGCAAAGTTGTTTTTTCTTTTTTAACTTTTAAAGCCCAATTAACGAGCTCATTAGTCATTAAGGCAGGATTTTGTTTTCTATTAGTTCACTAAAAAGAAAAAAATAGAAATGAAAAAGAAAGCTTGTTGAACATTTATATGCCTGGACTCTTGTACATTTTGAAATTGCATTCTGCCAGAACACAATGTCCCTGATTTTCTTACACTGCTCCTTTTAGTCCTAAGTTATATCAACTTAATTTCCTTCAAAGTTTATGTATCGGAATGAAATTGCTCAAGAAGTTTTAGTGGTCAGTAAATTGACACTACAAGCAGAATTCTAAGAATAATCAACAGCAATATATTGTAATGTCATGGTTTAAAGGAATCTTTTATTTTCATTTTTTTTTTTAATGCTTAGTGAACTACTGAGTTAACAAGAATTACAAGTATAATTGTGGATTGGTGCTATATACTGAATATATATATATATATATATATATATATATATATATATATATATATATATATATATATATGCCTAGTGGCGTGTGTTAGTTAGTCTGTCTGTGTGTGTGTGTGTGTGTGTGTGTGAAAAAAATAAAACCAAGCTGCAGCGCCGCCTGCTGGGCGGAGTTATACACTGACCTACTAAATTCTTAGTGTGTGTGGAAAAAAAAATTCAGAAAGGGCTGAAATTTGGTATACTAAGATGTTTTTAATTTGTTAATTTAATTTGTTAATTGTTAAAAGTGTTTATAAAGATTTAAAAAAATATATATATATATTTCTTGAAGGAGAAGTGACAGTTGGGAGTGGTTGGTGGTTGCCGGGGGTGACAGTGGGGAGTGGTTGGTGGTTGCCGGGGGTGACAGAGTGAGAGGAGTTTGATACTCAGGACCGCTGAGAGTGATCCCTGTGTCTGGATAGACATCTGGATAGATGTGGCGATGGATAAAAATAATGAGGTGGTGACATGTGGACAAAACCACGTTAAAAAAGGGCGCTTACATCGGGAAGTAACGCTCTTCCCCTGAGGAGGCCTGGGCTATGGCCCAAATGCATGACAAGAACCTTTTTAACACCTTAAGTAGCTTGATTTGACTAGAATGCATGAGTATCATGCACGGGTTAACTTGTGTGTGTGTATATATATATATATATATATATATATATATATATATATATATATATATATATATATATATATGTGTATATATATATATATATATATATATATATATATATATATATATATATATATATATATATAAAATTGGTGTCAGATACTGAAACCTGAAACCGTGTATGGGAAATGTGGTTTCCTTGTCTCAGAGGATATATATGAGAGAGAGAGAAAGTGAAGATAAAAAATCCACCAAGTTCAAAGAATAGAACGCACCAGCAATTGTAGTCGTTCAAGGAAGCAAAAAATGTATTATAAATACATACTAAACCTAACAGGATCTAAACCCAACGATTTCAGTCAGTGTTTCTGACTTTCATCAGGGCCACTGTGCAAACATTCTGTAGGAGTTAATAAACATTAAAGAGTGCCAACAGTTACTAATAACTAGTCTATTCTGGTAACTGCAACAGGGCTAGGGTATCAAAAAGCATCTGTCAGTAACCTAACAACTGAAGTTTTACACCGTCTGATCCAGAAACAATGTGATACAGTATTCTATACGCTGAATCATCCATGAACAGAGGTAAAACTGTCGTCTGTTTTCATGGTTGCCTGGAAAATGGCATTTCTAAGCAGGTACTGGTGGGGGGGGTACGGTTGGAATGAGGAGAGACATGAGGTGGAGACATGAACGTTGAACTAGTCATTGTATTCAGATGTTTATGTGGAAGATAGCAAAAGTTTATTGCTTTAGCAAAGGGATAAACCTTTGCTATGTAAAGAAACTTCAGATTTCGATAAAGTATAACTTGACAATGATATTAGCATGACTTGTGTATTCTATTTTAATTTTGACTTTACAAGGCCTGAGGAAGACAAATGTATTTATTGGGCATTGTACTGCTTCATCATATCTAAGCAAATGAATGCAGAAACTCAAATATTTATGTCCCTAAATAGCATGCCGTTGTATACACAATTCTTATCTAATGTTAGTGAAAATAGATAGAAATGTATTATATATATTGTAAATTAATGCAATGGAAAAAAATACATTTTTGTTATGTCTAGTTAAAAAAAGGTTGAACTTGGTGGACCTGGGTCTGTCATAAATTCTTGCTCTGTTGATTTAGAGAAAGTAAAAGCAAAACACCCTAATGTGACTGTTGCCATTTTACTCTATATTTTTGAATTGGTTCACTTTCTGTAGCAATTTCAGGGCTGTAACGTCCATTCAAAGGCACTAGGATTACATGGGGCATCAATCTGAATGTACAAGGCCCCTCCCTCCAAGATGACCCTTTTCTGCCTCATGACTGCGAGTACAGTACTAGCTAGTGGTCATCAGTGATTGCTTCAGATCAGGTCACTGGTTTGAATGTCTGTAGCTCTCCTTCTGCATGATGAATTGTACAATAAGGGTAGGCTTCAAGTATTTGTATGAAGTGAAAGATAAGCGGTTACATAGTTGACAAGGTTGAAGAAAAGCTCAAAGTCCAGTTTAACCTAACTGTGTTAATTCACTGGACAGCAAACAACGGCAGCTGCCAATTCATCCTTGCTCTGGGGGAAACAATTCTTCCTTACCCATCAGATGGCAATCCTATTTAATTCCAAGGATCCATTATCCCAATAATAGATTCTAACAATCTTACTAATTATTTTTTTTTGTAAGAAAGGCATACAATCCATTTTTAAAATCCTGCAATACATTAGTCATCACTGCCCTAGGTAAAAAGTTCTGTCTTCCAGTCACCTGTACTGGTCTAAGGTATGAAAATCCCATAGGTTGCCCAGGAGTTTATGCCCCTTTCCTTTGTGTATTATGTCAACACTGTTCCCTTGCATATAAACAGAGACTTGTAGAAAGTCAACCAACTATGGGAAAGGTGACCAATAAGCACTACAGATGCCACTCCAAAATCACAGTTGGCAGGGCCCTGTCACTCCCATTCCAACAATCTGTGTGGTTGAAGGGGGCACCACTACACCCGGCCCTTGACTTTGTTGTTCCCACCTATAGCCCCGTCATCCATACGAGGCTATAACCTAACATTATGGGAAGCATCCCTTTGCCCACTTTAGTGGGCAACTGAGACAGTGTGTGTTGACATTTGATTTTCTACTCGTTATGGGCAATAAATTGTGATACTGTAACTTAAAGACTAAAAGCTGTCAATCGCAAGAATGACAAAATGTTCACAAATGTATTGTAGCCCATTAGTCACTATTTACTGCTCCCCTGAACCATATTTTGCAAGCTACTCCTATTCCCTACGACAGGGAAGTAGGTAAAGAAAAAATGCTGGGGCCTGTAGTCAATCAAGTTCCTATCTTCAGGAATAAAAATGGCAATAAAGTATGGTTACAAAGCTGGTTTGCCCATTACATTATTAAATATACCCTGTAGGTTGGCAGTTAGATTTTTATCTATTTATAGGAAATCATTGGAGAGTGTGAGTTATTTACTTTGTCTCCTAATGGACCCTTTTAACAATACAGTCAAGTCCCATATATATTGGGACATCGACACAATTCTCATATTTTGGGCTCTATACACCACCACAATGGATTTGAAACAAATCTAATAAGATGTGCTTTAACTGCAGACTTTCAGCTTTAATTTGAGGGTATTTACATCCAAATCAGTTGAACGGTGTAGGAATTATAGCGGTTTCTATATGTGCCTCCCACTTTTTAAGGGACCAAAAGTAATGGGACAGTCGACTCAAAACCTATTTCATGGACATGTGTGGGCTATTCCCTCATTATTTCATCATCAATTAAGCAGGTAAAAGGTCTGGAGTTGATTCTAGGTGTGATGTTTGCATTTGGAATCTGTTGCTGTCGACTCTCGATATGATATCAAAAGAGCTGTCAATATCAGTGAAGCAAGCCATCATTAGGATGAAAAATGAAAACAAACCCATCAGAGAGATAGCAAAAACATTAGGTGTGGCCAAATCAACTGTTTGGAACATTCTAAAAAAAAAAAAAGAACGCACTGGAGAGCTGAGCAACACCAAAAGACCACGGAAAACAATTGTGGTGGATGACAGAATAATTTTTTCCCTGGAGAAGAAAAACCCCTTTACAACAGTTGGCCAAATTATGAACACTCTCCAGGAGGTAGGTGTATATGTGTCAAAGTCAACAATCAAGAGAAGACTTCACAAGAGTGAATATAGAGGGTTCACCACAAGATATAAACCATTTGTGAGCCACAAAAACAGGAAGACCAGATTAGAGTTTGGCAAACAACATCTAAAAAAGCTATTACAGTTCTGGAACAACATCACATGGACAGATGAGACAAAGATCAACTTGTACCAGAATGATTTGAAGAGAAGAGTATGGAGAAGGAAAGGAACTGCTCATGATCCAAAACATACCACCTCATCAGTGAAGCATGGTGGATGTAGTGTCATGACATGGGCATGTATGGCTGCCAATGGAACTGGTTCCCTTGTATTTATTGATGATGTGACTGCTGACAAAAGCAGCAGGATGAATTCTGAAGTGTTTCGGGCAAATTTATCTACTCATATTCAGTCAAATGCTTCAGAACTCATTGGATGGCGCTTCACAGTGCAGATGGACAATGACCCGAAGCATACTGCAAAAGCAACCAAAGAGTTTTTAAGGCTAACAAGTGGAATGTTATGCAGTGGCCAAGTCAATCACCTGACCTGAATCCGATTGAGCATGCATTTCACTTGATGAAGACAAAACTGAAGGGAACATGCCCAAAGAACAAGCAGAAACTGAAGACCTTTGCAGTAGAGGCCTGGCAGAGCATCACCAGGGATGAAGCCCAGCGTCTGGTGATGTCTATGCCTTCCAGACTTCAGGCTGTAATTGACTGCAAAGGATTTGCAACAAAGTATTAAAAAGTGAAAGTTTGATGTAGGATTGTTTAGTTTGTCCCATTACTTTTGGTCCCTTAAAAAGTGGGAGGCACATATAGAAACCGTTGTAATTCCTACACTGTTCATCTGATTTGGATGTTTTAAATTCCCTCAAATTAAAGCTGAAAGTCTGCAGTTAAAGCACATCTTGTTTGTTTCATTTCAAATCCATTGTGGTGGTGTATAGAGCCCAAAATATGAGAATTGTGTAGATGTCCCAATATTTATGGACTTGACTGTATATATCAGATGTTTTGATTCAAAATCTAGGGCCTGATTCATTAAGAAACATATATAAGAAATTTCTTATTTAAGTCTTCTGGACAGAAAACCATGTTACAATGCAAGGGGTGAAAATTAGTTTTCTATTTTGCATATAAGTTAAATACTGGCTGTTTTTTCATGTAGCACACAAATACTTTATAGCTTATTTGTACACTGAATTTTAAAGTTGATATCTGTGTGCTACATAAAAAAATAGTCAGTATTTAACTTATGTGCGAAATAGAAAACTGATTTTCACCCCTTGCATTTTAAAATGGTTTTGTCCAGGAGACTTAAAAAAAAAATGTCTTACCTATGTTCCTTAATGAATCAGGCTCCTAGTTTGGATTGGCAACTACCTTCCTTTTGAGCAGTCATTATACTATATTCTTTAAAATTTAGGACTTATCAAGATTTATTTCCTGTCCTTTGGGAGAGCCCGATCCCCATCATATACATTTTGTTTATTATCTATTAGCTCTCATATCACGATGATTTCTGTTGTCATTGCCTTTATTTAGAGGTGTTAGCGCATATGATGTTTAGTTACTGTGCGACTACTATCATTGTATAAACTTATTTTCTTTATTTATATATATATATATATATATATATATATATATATATATATATATATATGTATATAAATACACACACACAAGTTAACCCGTGCATGATACTCATGCATGCTAGTCAAATCAAGCTACTTACGGTGTTAAAAAGGTTCTTGTCATGCATTTGGGCCTAGCCCAGGCCTCCTCAGGGGAAGAGCGTTACTTCCCGACGCAAGCGCACTTTTTTAACGTGGTTTTGTCCACATGTCACCACCTCATCATTTTTCTCCATCACCTCATCCTTCATCTTCATCGCCACATCCTTCATCAAGCTACTTAAGGTGTTAAAAACTCCCCACTGTCACCCCCGGCAACCACCAACCACTCCCAACTGTCACTTCTCCTTCAAGAAATATATAGGTCAGTGTATAACTCTGCCCAGCAGGTGGCGCTGCAGCTTGTTTTTTTTTTCCACACGCCACTAGGCATTCATATAGTAGATATAATGATATTAAATTGATATTAAATTGATTGAGATTCCTGCAGCTTGTGTCCTTATAGTTTTCCAGTTTGTGTATGACTCACTTTATTTATAGAGGTTCTAGGGCGCTGTTTAAATCCTTTGGTATTTGTTTATTGATTATGACTTATGAGTATCAGACCATGTTCCATCATGTTTCATCACACAATTAGTAACCTCCCTAACATGTGCCTTTCTTTATGGGTGTTTATTTTTGGAGAATGCCCTATTTTAGACAAATTTATAGATGTGCCATAGTTTCTGTATTTTTATATGATTGTCTTTTCAGTGCTCCAGGAGATATTTAATCTTGGAAATCTTTTTCTTGACTTCCCTAATTGGTAATTTTTCAATAACCTTCTCTCAGACTTGCTTTGAATGTTTGGTTTTCATGATGAAGCTCTTGTTTTGCAATACATTAACCAACTGTCGTATATGGCACAGAGAAATGTATTTATTTTTATCTCAATTGTAGCACGTCATAACTTCCAGTGAATTCATTGTGTGTATAATCACCCAGAAGGAAATAAATACTTATGTAAAATAATTGTCTATTTTTTCAAAATTTGTAAATAAGGGCCTGATTCATTAAGGCACGCAAAATGAACATATTTTCCGTTTTTTATTTTTTTAACACATGTAAATCGGATATCCGCACATCTGTATTCGACTAGAAGCGGATCTGAAGAAGCGTCTCTTGTTGAATACGGATCTAGGTACACCTCTGCATATATGGCACTTGCCATATTGAAACAGACACAATACACTGTACGATATATACAATACACGTGTAATATAAAGTCCCAGCAGAACGCACAGGAAAACAAAAATGATTCAATTATTGTTACCTGTTAATGATATAGTCATTAATGAAAAAACATTAAGAAAGTTTTTATTTAAATTTTTTCCCATTAAATACCTTTATCAAGATGTTAATAATGTCTACTATAATTAAAATGCATTTTTTGAGTTGCCCAATTGCAAACACTAGCATTCATACCTGACAGTCATCACTATCACTCGGCACTTACACCTGACCTGTAGCTGGTGCAGTTGATACAACTGAAAAACACCTATCTTACAGATGCCCAAAGCTTGAATTGGACACTACTGAGTACACTCAAGCTTGGCACGCCCTTACTGTACATTGAGTACCTGCATATGCCCATTCCCCTCTCCCTTCCGCCCATAAAATCATAGGCTGTTGGAGGTATAGTACGTTTCTGGACATGCTCACTGCAAATTTATGCAAAATATGGCATTTATTAGCATTTATGTTCCTTAATGAATCAGGCCCTAAATGTTTTTTTTTTTGTTAATCAGTGGTATTGAAAAAGATGCAAATAGAACAATTAGCTGTTTTCTAAATATTATAAAGTATTAGAAATGCATTTCATATGCTGGAAATATGAACACAGACTATTACTATTGTGTGATACATGCAGTTTCTTTTATTTAAAAATTAAACTGATGTGTTATGTGCTAAAAATAATTAGCATCATATATATCTTATTACTGATTGGGAGTCTCATGAGTCATCCTACCTTCATTATTCATCAGTCATCACTCATTCCTCCTCACATATCCCTCATAACTTGTCGCTTGTCACTCATTGCTTATCTCTTGTCATTTATTGCTTTGTTTTATTTTCACACAATTCTAACACACGAACTTTTCGGACTTCACACACTTATTGGATTCAGTTGAATGATGTTTTGCGTATTAACAAATAGCAATGGCCTAAAATGGACACTGTACAGACTAGTCAACATTGACATCCCATCATGGACTAACCTGTCTCTGTTCACATCCATTACATCAGTCATTAGTAAGAAGTCCAAAGAGGGAGAATATCTCGAAGGCTGAAAGTAACACCAGTTAGGGTTCTTGAAGCACAAGGAAAATCACTCTTGGTTAGCAAATAAGTGTCAAGTGCTACAGCAATAAATAAGCCTCATTTTTTAATATGAATTTTAATTACTGCTCATTGGATTTTTTCGTACTTTTATGTTTTTTTTTCCTTTGTTTTTTTTTGTTTTATGAATGTACTCATGTTTGAAGGGATTCTGGAGAGTGAATCAAGCTTACTTTCTTTCTTCTTGAGCCTATAAATCCATCCTAAAAATAAATATTAATGAGATTCTTTATCACAATATGACAGCAATTTTTTCCTCTAATCTATGACACCATCTCTTACCTTATTATCCCGTTTCCATTTTATTACACTATTTGTTTAATGATTCATTATCCCTCATGCCTTTTAGACTTGTTAGTAGTGTAGGATAAAGTAGTGAGTTTTTTTAATAGGATGTGAGTGCATTAGAGACTGTAAATGAGATTGAATTGCAAAAATATTTTTTTTTAATTTAAAAGTACTTTTATATGAAAAAATGATTGTTCTAAACCGAACTTTGTTTAAAATATTTTTTTTTTGCTCTTGTAATTTGGTGTTTTTCCGTTTTTAAATTTTTTGATTGTTTATTCCAAGTGACATATTAGTAGTGGATTATTAAATGCTTTCATATAATACATACTTTATCTTTTTTTAAAAAATATATATTTAGACCTAATAGCATGTTCCCTTCATTTTAATATTTTCAATTACCAATGAATCAACTACTTTCTAACTTAATGTAAGTAATCATCAGTAAATTATCCCATAATTGGAAGAATTTGTAATTTGTATTTTAATCCCTGCCCTCTCTTCTGATAAGATTCTTTATTCTGTATCCTATTACATATGACAGCATAATAATATTCGCCATTCCTGTTTAGTAGTTAATGTTCATTAAACTAGGAACATTTTCTATATTTTCATTATCATGTTCGCATCACTTCAGTTAAACTAATACCACTACTTTTTATAGCCAAACCTGATTGCACTACTTTCCCACAGTGCACTTTCAATGACCACCTTCATGGTTAATGCTGAATTCATGAGACTTGAAAATGACCCAATTCACTAGGAACTGGGGACATCATGGCGTACAGAGTGAATGAATAGGCTCACTATTGGTTAAGCCCCTCCTAGCAGACACTTGCTGCCGACGGCTGCACAGTATGTGCAGGTCCGTCCAGACAGGCAGGGACAGTGTGCTGCCCGGCTGCTCTGACTGTGTTTAAAACACAATCACAGCAGCCGGGCAGCACACTGTCCCTGCCTGTCACGGCCGGACGGACCTGTGCAGCCGTCTGCAGCCTAAGATGCTAGAAAGGGGCGGGGCCTAAATCCCCCCCCCCCCCTAAATCGCTCCGGGTACAGTAGTTTTCTAGATCCGCCCCTGCTCCACGGTGACAGGTGCACTTTAGGTTTCAGGGAAGTTCTATCCTACATTTTGATCAAAGGTGGTTTAATAATTTTTGGGTCCCTAAGCAAAATAAAATTGTGCCCAACCCGACACTATTACTTAAAATAGAGCCAATTAATTTTAGAATTCTAAAAGTTAACTGTGAAACTTCTTTAGCTAATGCTAGGTTGGAGAATATTGATCTATAGTTTGTCCTGGTAAGATATAAAAGTCTTCAACTAAGCATGCAGTACTTTGCAAGACACTTTGCAAACAGACACACAGGATTATGTGGTCTGCCTTTAAAGAGACTCAATGGATGGAACGACATGGACATGTGTACATTGTAGAGCAAGAGTACACATGTTTTACTCTGTGTTGTTTGGGCCCCGATATGAACACACATAAAATACAAATTATTATGTTTTGTAGAGTTCGACTGGTGGAATGTAATAGCAGGAGGAGATGTAGTCTTTAGTGAGCAAGATGTTTTCTTCATAAAGGAGAGTGGAGCTCAGCTAGAGGCTCGCCAGAGGAAAATGTCCAGCAGGGTTGTTTTCCAGAGCCAAAGGGGTTAAGACCCAAAAGGATATTTGTCCAGAGCCAAGAGCTAAGATCCAGCAGTGTAGTCATCCACAGCCAAAAAGGGTAAGAGCCAGAAGGGTGGTCGTACAGTGCCGAAGGTCAAAACACAGATAATAATCCAATAGAGTCAGGAGAACCTGATTCACAGAAGCTAGCTCAATATTCTGCCAATGTGTGTTTCTCGGGAAGCTCCTTTATATAAAACCTGAATCAAGTGTCAGATGCTGGCAACTAATTACTAGCAGCAAGTCATTAGGCCATTCCCTGATGCAGCTCTACATAAATGAGTGGTTGTCAACTGAGCCTGTGACTCACTTT